>NC_090931.1:577936312-578068247 GCF_040938575.1 Ambystoma mexicanum | reverse complement strand
GTGTTGTGCCTCAGTTTCTTCTATCCTGAAAGGGACACCACACCACAGGAATCAATGGGCCGTGTTGAAAGCAAGGCATTCTACATGCTGCTGGCCACCCCTAATTGTTACAATATTGTGCACTGCGTGTAGAATGCCTGCTTTCAACGCGGCCCATTGATTCCCGTGGTGTTGTGCCTCAGTTTCTTCTATCCTGAAAGGGGACACCACACCACAGGAATCAATGGGCCGTGTTGAAAGCAGGCATTCTACATGCTGCTGGCCACCCTATTGTTACAATATTGTGCACTGCGTGTAGAATGCCTGCTTTCAACGCGGCCCATTGATTCCCGTGGTGTTGTGCCTCAGTTTCTTCTATCCTGAAAGGGACACCACACCACAGGAATCAATGGGCCGTGTTGAAAGCAGGCATTCTACATGCTGCTGGCCACCCTATTGTTACAATATTGTGCACTGCGTGTAGAATGCCTGCTTTCAACGCGGCCCATTGATTCCCGTGGTGTTGTGCCTCAGTTTCTTCTATCCTGAAAGGGACACCACACCACAGGATCAATGGGCCGTGTTGAAAGCAGGCATTCTACATGCTGCTGGCCACCCTATTGTTACAATATTGTGCACTGCGTGTAGAATGCCTGCTTTCAACGCGGCCCATTGATTCCCGTGGTGTTGTGCCTCAGTTTCTTCTATCCTGAAAGGGACACCACACCACAGGAATCAATGGGCCGTGTTGAAAGCAGGCATTCTACATGCTGCTGGCCACCCTATTGTTACAATATTGTGCACTGCGTGTAGAATGCCTGCTTTCAACGCGGCCCATTGATTCCCGTGGTGTTGTGCCTCAGTTTCTTCTATCCTGAAAGGGACACCACACCACAGGAATCAATGGGCCGTGTTGAAAGCAGGCATTCTACATGCTGCTGGCCACCCTATTGTTACAATATTGTGCACTGCGTGTAGAATGCCTGCTTTCAACGCGGCCCATTGATTCCTGTGGTGTTGTGCCTCAGTTTCTTCTATCCTGAAAGGGACACCCACAGGAATCAATGGGCCGTGTTGAAAGCAGGCATTCTACATGCTGCTGGCCACCCTATTGTTACAATATTGTGCACTGCGTGTAGAATGCCTGCTTTCAACGCGGCCCATTGATTCCCGTGGTGTTGTGCCTCAGTTTCTTCTATCCTGAAAGGGACACCACACCACAGGAATCAATGGGCCGTGTTGAAAGCAGGCATTCTACATGCTGCTGGCCACCCTATTGTTACAATATTGTGCACTGCGTGTAGAATGCCTGCTTTCAACGCGGCCCATTGATTCCCGTGGTGTTGTGCCTCAGTTTCTTCTATCCTGAAAGGGACACCCACACCACAGAATCAATGGGCCGTGTTGAAAGCAGGCATTCTACATGCTGCTGGCCACCCTATTGTTACAATATTGTGCACTGCGTGTAGAATGCCTGCTTTCAACGCGGCCCATTGATTCCCGTGGTGTTGTGCCTCAGTTTCTTCTATCCTGAAAGGGACACCACACCACAGGAATCAATGGGCCGTGTTGAAAGCAGGCATTCTACATGCTGCTGGCCACCCTATTGTTACAATATTGTGCACTGCGTGTAGAATGCCTGCTTTCAACGCGGCCCATTGATTCCCGTGGTGTTGTGCCTCAGTTTCTTCTATCCTGAAAGGGACACCACACCACAGGAATCAATGGGCCGTGTTGAAAGCAGGCATTCTACATGCTGCTGGCCACCCTATTGTTACAATATTGTGCACTGCGTGTAGAATGCCTGCTTTCAACGTGGCCCATTGATTCCTGTGGTGTTGTGCCTCAGTTTCTTCTATCCTGAAAGGGACACCACACCACAGGAATCAATGGGCCGTGTTGAAAGCAGGCATTCTACATGCTGCTGGCCACCCTATTGTTACAATATTGTGCACTGCGTGTAGAATGCCTGCTTTCAACGCGGCCCATTGATTCCCGTGGTGTTGTGCCTCAGTTTCTTCTATCCTGAAAGGGACACCACACCACAGGAATCAATGGGCCGTGTTGAAAGCAGGCATTCTACATGCTGCTGGCCACCCTATTGTTACAATATTGTGCACTGCATGTAAGAATGCCTGCTTTCAACGCGGCCCATTGATTCCCGTGGTGTTGTGCCTCAGTTTCTTCTATCCTGAAAGGGACACCACACCACAGGAATCAATGGGCCGTGTTGAAAGCAGGCATTCTACATGCTGCTGGCCACCCTATTGTTACAATATTGTGCACTGCGTGTAGAATGCCTGCTTTCAACGCGGCCCATTGATTCCCGTGGTGTTGTGCCTCAGTTTCTTCTATCCTGAAAGGGACACACCACAGGAATCAATGGGCCGTGTTGAAAGCAGGCATTCTACATGCTGCTGGCCACCCTATTGTTACAATATTGTGCACTGCGTGTAGAATGCCTGCTTTCAACGTGGCCCATTGATTCCCGTGGTGTTGTGCCTCAGTTTCTTCTATCCTGAAAGGGACACCACACCACAGGAATCAATGGGCCGTGTTGAAAGCAGGCATTCTACATGCTGCTGACCACCCTATTGTTACAATATTGTGCACTGCGTGTAGAATGCCTGCTTTCAACGCGGCCCATTGATTCCCGTGGTGTTGTGCCTCAGTTTCTTCTATCCTGAAAGGGACACCACACCACAGGAATCAATGGGCCGTGTTGAAAGCAGGCATTCTACATGCTGCTGGCCACCCTATTGTTACAATATTGTGCACTGCGTGTAGAATGCCTGCTTTCAACGCGGCCCATTGATTCCCGTGGTGTTGTGCCTCAGTTTCTTCTATCCTGAAAGGGACACCACACCACAGGAATCAATGGGCCGTGTTGAAAGCAGGCATTCTACATGCTGCTGGCCACCCTATTGTTACAATATTGTGCACTGCGTGTAGAATGCCTGCTTTCAAAGCGGCCCATTGATTCCCGTGGTGTTGTGCCTCAATTTCTTCTATCCTGAAAGGGACACCACACCACAGGAATCAATGGGCCGTGTTGAAAGCAGGCATTCTACATGCTGCTGGCCACCCTATTGTTACAATATTGTGCACTGCGTGTAGAATGCCTGCTTTCAACGCGGCCCGTTGATTCCCGTGGTGTTGTGCCTCAGTTTCTTCTATCCTGAAAGGGACACCACACCACAGGAATCAATGGGCCGTGTTGAAAGCAGGCATTCTACATGCTGCTGGCCACCCTATTGTTACAATATTGTGCACTGCGTGTAGAATGCCTGCTTTCAACGTGGCCCATTGATTCCCGTGGTGTTGTGCCTCAGTTTCTTCTATCCTGAAAGGGACACCACACCACAGGAATCAATGGGCCGTGTTGAAAGCAGGCATTCTACATGCTGCTGGCCACCCTATTGTTACAATATTGTGCACTGCGTGTAGAATGCCTGCTTTCAACGCGGCCCATTGATTCCCGTGGTGTTGTGCCTCAGTTTCTTCTATCCTGAAAGGGACACCACACCACAGGAATCAATGGGCCGTGTTGAAAGCAGGCATTCTACATGCTGCTGGCCACCCTATTGTTACAATATTGTGCACTGCGTGTAGAATGCCTGCTTTCAACGCGGCCCATTGATTCTCGTGGTGTTGTGCCTCAGTTTCTTCTATCCTGAAAGGGACACCACACCACAGGAATCAATGGGCCGTGTTGAAAGCAGGCATTCTACATGCTGCTGGCCACCCTATTGTTACAATATTGTGCACTGCGTGTAGAATGCCTGCTTTCAACGCGGCCCATTGATTCCCGTGGTGTTGTGCCTCAGTTTCTTCTATCCTGAAAGGGACACCACACCACAGGAATCAATGGGCCGTGTTGAAAGCAGGCATTCTACATGCCGCTGGCCACCCTATTGTTACAATATTGTGCACTGCGTGTAGAATGCCTGCTTTCAACGCGGCCCATTGATTCCCGTGGTGTTGTGCCTCAGTTTCTTCTATCCTGAAAGGGACACCACACCACAGGAATCAATGGGCCGTGTTGAAAGCAGGCATTCTACATGCTGCTGGCCACCCTATTGTTACAATATTGTGCACTGCGTGTAGAATGCCTGCTTTCAACGCGGCCCATTGATTCCCGTGGTGTTGTGCCTCCGTTTCTTCTATCCTGAAAGGGACACCACACCACAGGAATCAATGGGCCGTGTTGAAAGCAGGCATTCTACATGCTGCTGGCCACCCTATTGTTACAATATTGTGCACTGCGTGTAGAATGCCTGCTTTCAACGCGGCCCATTGATTCCCGTGGTGTTGTGCCTCAGTTTCTTCTATCCTGAAAGGGACACCACACCACAGGAATCAATGGGCCGTGTTGAAAGCAGGCATTCTACATGCTGCTGGCCACCCTATTGTTACAATATTGTGCACTGCGTGTAGAATGCCTGCTTTCAACGCGGCCCATTGATTCCCGTGGTGTTGTGCCTCAGTTTCTTCTATCCTGAAAGGGACACCACACCACAGGAATCAATGGGCCGTGTTGAAAGCAGGCATTCTACATGCTGCTGGCCACCCTATTGTTACAATATTGTGCACTGCGTGTAGAATGCCTGCTTTCAACGCGGCCCATTGATTCCCGTGGTGTTGTGCCTCAGTTTCTTCTATCCTGAAAGGGACACCACACCACAGGAATCAATGGGCCGTGTTGAAAGCAGGCATTCTACATGCTGCTGGCCACCCTATTGTTACAATATTGTGCACTGCGTGTAGAATGCCTGCTTTCAACGCGGCCCATTGATTCCCGTGGTGTTGTGCCTCAGTTTCTTCTATCCTGAAAGGGACACCACACCACAGGAATCAATGGGCCGTGTTGAAAGCAGGCATTCTACATGCTGCTGGCCACCCTATTGTTACAATATTGTGCACTGCGTGTAGAATGCCTGCTTTCAACGCGGCCCATTGATTCCCGTGGTGTTGTGCCTCAGTTTCTTCTATCCTGAAAGGGACACCACACCACAGGAATCAATGGGCCGTGTTGAAAGCAGGCATTCTACATGCTGCTGGCCACCCTATTGTTACAATATTGTGCACTGCGTGTAGAATGCCTGCTTTCAACGCGGCCCATTGATTCCTGTGGTGTTGTGCCTCAGTTTCTTCTATCCTGAAAGGGACACCACAGGAATCAATGGGCCGTGTTGAAAGCAGGCATTCTACATGCTGCTGGCCACCCTATTGTTACAATATTGTGCACTGCGTGTAGAATGCCTGCTTTCAACGCGGCCCATTGATTCCCGTGGTGTTGTGCCTCAGTTTCTTCTATCCTGAAAGGGACACCACACCACAGGAATCAATGGGCCGTGTTGAAAGCAGGCATTATACATGCTGCTGGCCACCCTATTGTTACAATATTGTGCACTGCGTGTAGAATGCCTGCTTTCAACGCGGCCCATTGATTCCCGTGGTGTTGTGCCTCAGTTTCTTCTATCCTGAAAGGGACACCACACCACAGGAATCAATGGGCCGTGTTGAAAGCAGGCATTCTACATGCTGCTGGCCACCCTATTGTTACAATATTGTGCACTGCGTGTAGAATGCCTGCTTTCAACGCGGCCCATTGATTCCCGTGGTGTTGTGCCTCAGTTTCTTCTATCCTGAAAGGGACACCACACCACAGGAATCAATGGGCCGTGTTGAAAGCAGGCATTCTACATGCTGCTGGCCACCCTATTGTTACAATATTGTGCACTGCGTGTAGAATGCCTGCTTTCAACGCGGCCCATTGATTCCCGTGGTGTTGTGCCTCAGTTTCTTCTATCCTGAAAGGGACACCACACCACAGGAATCAATGGGCCGTGTTGAAAGCAGGCATTCTACATGCTGCTGGCCACCCTATTGTTACAATATTGTGCACTGCGTGTAGAATGCCTGCTTTCAACGTGGCCCATTGATTCCTGTGGTGTTGTGCCTCAGTTTCTTCTATCCTGAAAGGGACACCACACCACAGGAATCAATGGGCCGTGTTGAAAGCAGGCATTCTACATGCTGCTGGCCACCCTATTGTTACAATATTGTGCACTGCGTGTAGAATGCCTGCTTTCAACGCGGCCCATTGATTCCCGTGGTGTTGTGCCTCAGTTTCTTCTATCCTGAAAGGGACACCACACCACAGGAATCAATGGGCCGTGTTGAAAGCAGGCATTCTACATGCTGCTGGCCACCCTATTGTTACAATATTGTGCACTGCATGTAGAATGCCTGCTTTCAACGCGGCCCATTGATTCCCGTGGTGTTGTGCCTCAGTTTCTTCTATCCTGAAAGGGACACCACACCACAGGAATCAATGGGCCGTGTTGAAAGCAGGCATTCTACATGCTGCTGGCCACCCTATTGTTACAATATTGTGCACTGCGTGTAGAATGCCTGCTTTCAACGCGGCCCATTGATTCCCGTGGTGTTGTGCCTCAGTTTCTTCTATCCTGAAAGGGACACCACAGGAATCAATGGGCCGTGTTGATAGCAGGCATTCTACATGCTGCTGGCCACCCTATTGTTACAATATTGTGCACTGCGTGTAGAATGCCTGCTTTCAACGTGGCCCATTGATTCCCGTGGTGTTGTGCCTCAGTTTCTTCTATCCTGAAAGGGACACCACACCACAGGAATCAATGGGCCGTGTTGAAAGCAGGCATTCTACATGCTGCTGACCACCCTATTGTTACAATATTGTGCACTGCGTGTAGAATGCCTGCTTTCAACGCGGCCCATTGATTCCCGTGGTGTTGTGCCTCAGTTTCTTCTATCCTGAAAGGGACACCACACCACAGGAATCAATGGGCCGTGTTGAAAGCAGGCATTCTACATGCTGCTGGCCACCCTATTGTTACAATATTGTGCACTGCGTGTAGAATGCCTGCTTTCAACGCGGCCCATTGATTCCCGTGGTGTTGTGCCTCAGTTTCTTCTATCCTGAAAGGGACACCACACCACAGGAATCAATGGGCCGTGTTGAAAGCAGGCATTCTACATGCTGCTGGCCACCCTATTGTTACAATATTGTGCACTGCATGTAGAATGCCTGCTTTCAACGCGGCCCATTGATTCCCGTGGTGTTGTGCCTCAATTTCTTCTATCCTGAAAGGGACACCACACCACAGGAATCAATGGGCCGTGTTGAAAGCAGGCATTCTACATGCTGCTGGCCACCCTATTGTTACAATATTGTGCACTGCGTGTAGAATGCCTGCTTTCAACGCGGCCCATTGATTCCCGTGGTGTTGTGCCTCAGTTTCTTCTATCCTGAAAGGGACACCACACCACAGGAATCAATGGGCCGTGTTGAAAGCAGGCATTCTACATGCTGCTGGCCACCCTATTGTTACAATATTGTGCACTGCGTGTAGAATGCCTGCTTTCAACGTGGCCCATTGATTCCCGTGGTGTTGTGCCTCAGTTTCTTCTATCCTGAAAGGGACACCACACCACAGGAATCAATGGGCCGTGTTGAAAGCAGGCATTCTACATGCTGCTGGCCACCCTATTGTTACAATATTGTGCACTGCGTGTAGAATGCCTGCTTTCAACGCGGCCCATTGATTCCCGTGGTGTTGTGCCTCAGTTTCTTCTATCCTGAAAGGGACACCACACCACAGGAATCAATGGGCCGTGTTGAAAGCAGGCATTCTACATGCTGCTGGCCACCCTATTGTTACAATATTGTGCACTGCGTGTAGAATGCCTGCTTTCAACGCGGCCCATTGATTCCCGTGGTGTTGTGCCTCAGTTTCTTCTATCCTGAAAGGGACACCACACCACAGGAATCAATGGGCCGTGTTGAAAGCAGGCATTCTACATGCTGCTGGCCACCCTATTGTTACAATATTGTGCACTGCGTGTAGAATGCCTGCTTTCAACGCGGCCCATTGATTCCCGTGGTGTTGTGCCTCAGTTTCTTCTATCCTGAAAGGGACACCACACCACAGGAATCAATGGGCCGTGTTGAAAGCAGGCATTCTACATGCTGCTGGCCACCCTATTGTTACAATATTGTGCACTGCGTGTAGAATGCCTGCTTTCAACGCGGCCCATTGATTCCCGTGGTGTTGTGCCTCAGTTTCTTCTATCCTGAAAGGGACACCACACCACAGGAATCAATGGTCCGTGTTGAAAGCAGGCCTTCTACATGCTGCTGTGCACAGTGTGCCCAGCATGTAGAATGCCTGCTTTCAACACAGCCTTTTGATTCCAGTGGTGTGTTGTTCCTTTCAGGACACCATTTCAAAATCAAAAATGCTGCTTGCATTCTCTAGATTTCTTTGTGAAATGCTTTTTTTTGTCAGGCAGTCTGTAACAAAGCAAGGAGGGCACACAAATTGCATAAAAGATGCCATGGTATATGCTTGTCAAACTGGTTAATGACAAATAAATGCTTCTGTTATGCTTACAGCAGTTATTAAGAAATTAAACTGGGTTCGTCCGTGCCAACTTTTGATTTTCACTAAACGGGCAAAAATACCCCCACCTACGCCCTGAATACAGGCCCCTGGCCAAACACATTTTATAGCACATTTTTTTTATAAGGAGTTTTGTGCTCTGAGAACCCCAACCGGCCCAAAGAGTCGGGGTTTGCTCAGAAGCACTTTAAGACAAGATAGCAGCACCCGTGAGATGGATGGGCGTGCAGATTAATACTCCAACACCAAATCAATAATGACAACTCGACGATTTGGCAAAGGGAGTCTGTTTAATGACAAGTACAAAAAACGGGGAGTCTCAGCAGATGTGCGATCTTCCTTCTTGCTTCACAACTCCAACAAACTTCATAAAAAACACATTATTTATACTAAAAACTCATCACTGACGTTTAACACTTACAAGTTGGCATACAATTCTATTGGTTTGGAAAAGGTAACTTTACTATAGGTACTATATCTGTATATGGGGTTGGGTAAACACTGTCAGGTGGGGCATCTAAGCCCTACCTTCAAACAGGCTACTGTAGACGTCACTAAAAGTATGATGTCCCATTGGTTCTACTAACTATAGGACAATAGATTACTTGGTCCATTGTGATTGGGTTGGCACCAACCCCACTGGTACTTTTTCACTTTGCTTAGCAGCACGCAGAATGGTCGGACAGGTGCAGGGTGCCTCTTAGTTCCCCCGGCCTTCTTCCAATTATTGTTACAATCAATCATCACTTTAGTGGCCATGTGTCAATTATTTCACTGTGGTTGGCCTCGAGACTGCATCTCCTTTCTGGAAAAGGTCTGATATCTTCTCCTGGCCTGTTGCCATGCGTAGGTGTGAAGGTCTTGCTTCTGCTCGCTTGGCTGGTCACGTGATTCAACCACCATGAATTTTGCCTCTTTTTCATCAATTAGTGTATTTGATTTTCGTTTCACCCACCACCTGCCTTTGGCTTCTTATCTTGACCTTTCAGAGCAGTATATTCTGTTCTTTGCTTCAATTAATTGTAGCTACTGTTCGTCCATCTTGCCAGCTACGACCTTGGTTCTCCTGGCACGATTTGCCTCGCCTGAGTTTCGTTTCTGTCGCTTTATTCTTGATTTTTCTAAATATGAAGCTCTTCTCGTGTGGCCTTTATTAACCTTTTGGTTGATTCTGCTTCTTGTGCAAAGTGGAAATATATTTATATAGCATGCTTCTATTGAGGTAGATATGTGTAGGTGGTGCTTGCCGCACTATCCTTCTACAAAGCATAGCAAGCCACACAATTTTCTTAGCTTTCTTGCGGTTTCAAGCAAAAGTACACATGTAAACTGGTCGAATATCTTCACCATGCTCATGGCTTAAGCTTCTTAAATTTGACATCGCCCTTTCACTTTGGGTTCATGATGTCGTTTATTCATGGCGTTTCATCTCTTTTTATCGTTCTCAGGTCATTATATCTTCTATGTATGAGTCAGTCCACTTTCATGTGACGTCACCATTCATCTTCCATTAAGACCCTTTTGGTATTGGTACTTTAATATGTGCTCTTCTTCTGATAGGTACTGGACAGGGCCCCACTGCGGCTCCCTGTTGGTTTATTTGCTCAGCATATGTCACATATTTTGGCGCAAACATTCCTGGTACTTCAAAATGGACGGTTGGAGTGCTGGCTACATTTGGGACCTCCTCTACAGTTTCAAAAAGTCATATGATTAATAACGCATTTTGAATATATAACATATCAGCAAAGATCTGCCAGCCTGCTGAGCTACCCTGGTAGCCTTCTACTGCAGAGTGGGTCTATGCCTCCCTCAATGTACTAAAAATCACCGCATTACCAACAGTACTTTGGGTGAACCACCATTGAAGGAAGGGGAGGGAGTCGTAGGGAGAGTTATGGAGTCTCTATTATTTTGGTCTAATTTACATAGTTGCTTGGGGGGTTAAATCGGTAGAGGTAAAAGAGATCTGGAAGGGGCCAATAGTGCCACTGCCCTCTGCTTCTGCCCCTTACTTCAGTCCTCCTGTCACTGCAGCTACATCTGCTCCTCAACCTCCTAAACTGTGCTCTCATTCCTCTACTACACTTCACCTGCTCCTCAGCATCCTAAACTCTGCTCTCATTCCTGTACTATCCTGCACCTGGTCCTCATCCTGCTACAACAGAAGATGCAGTTTAGCACCACCGGGTAAAATAGCCCAGATATGTGACGTAACCCAGCACTTGACCCTTGGGCTCAGTTTGCTAGGTTCCTATTCCAGTTTTTTTAATGGAATGCAGTTTTCAGCAATATAAGTGTTGCACCTTCAAACATTTCCCAGCAAATCCTATCATTACTCCCATAGGCATTTAGTGATGTCATATTATTTGCCAAATTGTGGAGAAACGTGTGTATCTGAATGTGGCTTGGATGTGAATATTTGAATGTGGCTGTAATGTGCATATTTGAGTGTGGCTCTATTCTAATGTGAATATTTGAGTGGCTCAAACCTGTATATTTGAGCACAAATTATTCTTGGTGCTGTGCGAACGGTTTAAACCAGGCTTGCATGCAGAAGTCGTGTTGTTCAACGCAGGGATCAGGTGTTGTGCTGGGGGTCGAGTTGAAGTTCACAGCAGTTTGAAACAGCATTTGAAGTAGTGGGGATATTAAGGGACACCAGGACTAGGTGTACAGTCGGTCCAACAAATACGATGTTGTTGAATGGATGCACAGTTTGAGTTGAGCGATCCGATGCACAGTTCGAGGTTTATAATGCGATGAGGTCACAAGGGTCAGTTTCACTGTTGATTTGGATCAGCGACAAAGAGGCTGGTGGTTCGAATGGCCGGTTTGAACATGTGGGTTGCAGCGATGAGCTTACAGTTCAAGTCAGGGCAAGGACGCCCTCAGCTGGCACAATGAGTCGGCAAACTAGTTTGAAAGTGTGGCACAGCGGCTTGAAGATCAAGCGAGTGCCAAAAGCAGCTCTGGAAGGGGCTGTTGGTTTGACTGTGATGAACAGGTTTGAAACATGGCTCAAAGTGGCTTGGTGGTGAAAACACAGGGATCCTGACTGTTGTGGGTCGGAGGTTACTGTGAGTCCAAATCCAGGGGCTCAGGGACAAGATAGATCCTTTTACTCATTCTTCCAAACAGGGGGGTAGGGGAGCTGACAAGCCCCTGCAGTTTTCCGTCACCTCTAATGAGGTCCTGGGTATTGGTGTAGCTGGCAGAGAGGCAGGTCTTGCTAAAGAAGCATGTAACCCCAAATGTTCCATGGGTGTGGTTAGGGAACAGAGCTTGCCTCTACCTTGGACACTCATTCTTCATTTCACTTGTGTAGTGCTTTGGATTGTCAACTCTCACTAAAAAGGACCATGTGAATTCTTTCTAATGCCTGGAAGGTGCAGAAGTGATTCAAAGAATGAGTGTGAGACTGCATCTTTTATAGGCAAAAGCCCACAGGTGACTGAACACAATTAACCCTGCTTTAAGGAGTCTAATCCCTGTTCTTGAGACAGGTTATCTTTGCTTTCGGTCATCATACCCAAAGTGATTTGTGCTAAAGAAAGTGAGCGGACAGGAAGGAAAGAGAGGTAAACAGAGAAACAAAATGGTGGAACCCTTTCCCCACTTGTGCTGAGGTCTCCCTGACTATGCTAACTCTGCCTCTTCTCAGCCAAATCTCAACAAAGTTCTCAAATAGCAATAGTATGCAATACCCTGGTGTGTGGCTAGTGCCTTTAGGTTGTCTTGCCCTTTGATGACAGTTTCCAGGTCAGCCCATGCTGGGGGCTGTCCTACTGAAAAGAGGTGTCACCAGACCTCGCAAAGGATCAAACGGGAGACACAGTCTTTCAGTGTCGTACCCTGCAGGCTGGCAGGGCAAGGCTGTCTGACCAGCTTACACATAACCCTTCCACAGCAATGCTGCACTTACAATGCTGACACTTGTATGATATAAATTATACATGGCTTCTTTTAGTTATGTGAATTACTATCAACCATACCCTAAAATCAGGTATGGCTTTATGTTTCAAGATTAAACTGCCACCAGAATAGTAATTCTTCCTTACTTTGTGCTTTTGTAACAGAGGTGTAGACTTTGAATGCAGCCTCCATGCTGAAGTGACTTGGCTGTCAGATCAGTGCCAAAAGAGCACCTGTGACTGCTGAACCTGCTCTGTACTACTGCAGAGCAGACACTGCATATCAGGAGACTGATGCAGCAAGGCCCATGCATCTATGCTTTTGGTATGGAGCTTATGAAATGGAGATCTTAGATGGAACTACCAACATAATTTTTCTACTTAATAAAAATAAAAAAGGCAGGGCTTCTAAACCCTTGGCAGATGGCAATTTTTCACACTGACACCATACGCTTTGCCACTGATGCACCAGCTACAACAGGCAGTAGCCTGGCCAGACTTGGACACTGGCACCCTCATCTAGCTCTGTGCATGCTCATATCCCACAAACAAACATCCCTCACAGCAAACTCACCGGAGCTACCACCATGCCACTCTTACGAGATAAAGTGCATTCACTGAGCACGCGCTTCGTTTGCATATGTGTCGAATCTTGCTTATGTGGCATGCTGGAATTCAACCCCTATTTGCAATCCCTCCTGCCCTCGACTTTCTTCCTCCCTCCACTCTTCCATGATGCTCCACATACCCGGATATCTAAAAGCTTGATGTCACACCGCATTCCAGAACGCAACTATAGACCTCCCTGCCCACTCTAAGCTATAGCGTACAGAACTAGCGTAGAGGCCAATGACCACAGCCACACAAACCCCCGACAACATGCCTGTGCATGTTTCACCCAAACCCTCCCAGAGCACCTCTAGATCACTTCCCCATAGCACTAGAGAAGTCACTGCTGGCACCCATTTGGCCCAAGAGCTACGACAATGCCATTCAACTACCTGCACTTAGCACCACAGCCCACTCTGCCAAGTGTCATATACTCCCCAGTCCTAGCACCTTTTTTCCACCGCTAGAGCACTCTAGCAGCCACCATAAGCATATCCTTAGGGCCGCCCTTAATCATCCTGATACTACCATCATATGCACTCATAACACTACTTTGATGCATCAGGGCTCTCTGCTTGGCCCACAGTCACAAGCACCTCCAGACCTACCAAGCAGCACTGTTCTTCAGGGATCACCTCTCCTTAGGGACACCTGGCTCCCTAACTAGCCTGATGGCCACCCCGCAATCCACTTCCATAAGAAACACACGCCTAGAAGGGTGGACTGCAACATTCCCCTAGACAAAAAAGGAGCTTGAAGGCTGCTCAGCAATCTACTTCCACAAGAAACACTTGCCTAGGAATGCGGACTGTAACCTCCCTATGACAAATAAGCGAGCCTGAAGGCCGCCCGACAATCCACTTTCACAAGGAACACATGCCTAGGAGTGCGGACTGCAACCTCCCCTGGACCTAGAACTAGGTTGTAGACCACACGCAGCACCCACACACACGCAAAGCCCTTAATCCAGTAGAACAACATTAAGGCTTCACGTAGCCTGCATGACAAGCTGACACCTTCCCCACTTCTACAATGTGCTCTAAGAAATGCAAGGTACATCGCTGCGCATGCCCTCGACATACACAACCTCATCACCACCTTAGACCTCGACATCCTAGCAACCACAGAAACTTGGCTACATGCTGCATCTGGTCTGCCCTCTCTGTTGCCCTCCGACAGGGATACTCCGTCTTCCGCTCTGACAGAGTGAAGGCTAAAGGCAGAGGAGTTGCACTAATAGCAAGAGACTCACTCCCTATTAGAGAAATGAACTCCACCTTGACCGACAACTGCAATATACTGTCAGTCAAAGTGACCCTCTCAGACTCTGACACCATCACTCTTCACACTATTTATCACCCTCCGGGCCCAGCCATGTCCTTTGAAGAAAACCTTGTACACACCATAGGCATCCACATTAAACCCTCTTCTAAATCCTTTCTCTTGGGAGACCTCAAACGAGAATACAATGATCCTAGTGATCAAGCAGCCACTTCTCTATCCAACTCACTTAGCGTTCTTGGCTTTGAACAATGTATCAGCACCCCAACACATAACAAAGGTCATATCCTAGACTGGGTTGCCAACCACAACTGCCAGGTGTCCATCCACTCCAACTCCCCATGCCCATGGTCTGCCCACAACATAGTACACTATACTATATTACCTATTGGGCACACCCCATCTACTACTATCTCTTTGCCCCCTTCACTTGCCTGCAGTTCCAGAAACCTCACCAAGGAGCACCTCGCCCCTCACTCTGCTCACTCTTACCAAAGCCCCCCTTCGCCAAAGACCCTAAAACATTTGCAGACTTATACACTAAAACACTAACTACAACCATTGACACCATTGCTCCGCTTAAGGCAAGCAAACTCAAACCATCTGCCCACAGAAACTTGTGGTTCACCCAGAACTTCAACAACTTCGCTCGAAAAAATGGCTAGCTGAAGCCAACTCGAAGAAATCACCATCAGAAGAAACGAAGTTACTGTTCACTATAGCCGCCAAAGGTTACAAAAAGGCAATCCTCTCTGCCAAATCCTCCATGTACAATGCCCGCATTGACAAGGCCAACTCTAACACCAGAGAAATGTTCACCATTCTCAGGGAACTGGAAACCCCCACAACCCACCGGCTACTATATCCAAAGATGTCTCATGTTCTACCAACATCCAAAATGCCATGCTTACCAAAATGTAATCCTTGCACAGAAAAATGTACTCTAAAGAATCCCTGATCAAACCCTCCCAAGCATCACAAACAGCCCTACCCCCTACTATCAACCCCCAAGTACTTCCCATGTTTTACTTTTCCTATGTCTCTGAAGACGAAGTCACAACCATTTTAAAAGGTTTCAAAGCATCGCACTGCAAAGTTGACACTTGCCCAGTGGGCATTATCAAGGACTGCTCTGACATCCTCACACCCCTTATTGCCTCCTTCATCAATGCCTCCTCCTCCACTGGCACAGTCCCCAACAGCCTCAAGGAAGCTTGGGAACTCCCTCTTATCAAAAAACCTATTCTAGATCCCACAATGCCGACCAACTACTGCCCAATCACCACTGTCCCCTTCCTCCTAAAATTACTGGACAAAGCAGCCTATCTGCAAATCTAGCAACATCTTGAGGCCAACCACATCCTGGACATTCGCCAGTCAGGATTCCTCCCAGGCCACGGGACGGAATCAACATTACTTGACTTAAACATCCAAATTGACGAAATCAGAGATGAGGGCAAACTGACTCTGCTGCTACTCCTTGATCTATCAGCGGCATTCGACCTGGTGGATCACAAAATCCTGGGTCGCCACCTATCCACTTCTGCTAATGTCTCCCCTGAGGCCATAACCTGGATTGCCTCCTTCCTAGGAGACAGATCCATGAGAGTATTCTGTGACAATGTCATTGCAGCCCCTGCACCTATCACCTGTGCCGTACCTCAAGGATATTGCGTATCCCCAAAATTGTACAACCTATTCACAATACCACTATTCACATTCCAGACCTCAATTGGCATATCATACATAAACTATGCCGATGATACTTAAATTCTCCTCTCCGGCGACTACCTCAAAGACTCTTCCACACTAAACTCTGTTTACTCGACCATCCAGGCCTGGATGGCCACACACCACCTATGTCTGAACAATGAAAGACAGAGTTACTCCTGGTGAAGCCCCCCTCAATGATCAAAAGGCTCGATACACAATTCTCCTCCTTTAAGATTGATGGCATCACTATCCCAGGCTCACCTTTTGTCAAAGCGCTCAGTGTTTATTTGGATGCCACCCTATCCCTCACGCGGCATGTCAGCGCCATCGCCTCTTCTGCCGCCTACACAACTAAACTTATCAATGCCTCCAGACCCTTCCTCTCCCCAGATAGCTGCCATTCAATTGCTGAAGCCACCATAGGATACAGGCTTGATTATTGTAATGCCCTTTTTGCAGGTGCCATGGCCCAAACCATTCGGAAGATGAAATTCACCCAAAACAATGCACTTAGAGCAGCTCTGAACATCCCCAAAGATGAACATATCACTGCAGCGCGAAAAAAGGTCCACTGTCTACCTATTTGTGAGCCCATAGCATCAGCCCAAATTCAAATGGGCCAAAGCTGGAGGATACAGTTTACCGGCCATTGCAGCCAAACACTGGAACCATCTCCCACCTACTGTTAGAGCCGAGCATTCCTATTGGGTTTTCCGAAGAGCCCCAAAAACACTGTGGTTCACTTAAAGTGATCCTCCAAGTGTAATGTGAATCGCAAAAACCTTGATATTTGTTCAATTGTGTAACAAATGTATTATATTGTCATTTGAGTAACTGGTCATGTAACAGCGACTTGATGCCTCAGGGCTTAGTGCGCTATACAAATACAAAAATAAATAAATAAGCAAAATCCTGAGAATACATGTCTTGTTTTTGATTGAGACGAAGAATGGCATGGAACTGTAAAAGCACACAGGGACAAGCTCTCGTGTGTTTTTAGCAATATGTTCAATTTTTGTTGGGTTTCCCCTACAGAGCGGGGCTGGGAGTGGGAAATACGGTCCATCAGGGAAAAACCGACAATGCCTCTGATTTTGATGTGGGCAGATAGGCTTGAATCCCTATGGGTCTAGGGGCCCGACTCTCAACCTGGTCTTAAGTACCGAAAAGGTTGTTAAAAGGGATAACAATCTTTTCGGTACTTAAGACCTATTCTGAAGGTGGCGCATTCTTCTGAAGTCAGTAGGAATGCGCCACTTTCGGAATACATGTGGCGGTTGCTAAAATGGGTTGGAAATCAACCTATCAACCGCCACATTCGTTACCTGGCATTATAGAAGGGTATTCTTGTGGCACCCCTCCAGTTTTATATGTGCGCTAAAATCGCGCACATATAATGGTACCATTTTGGTGCCGTTATACTGGAGGAGTGCCACACGATGCCTTGTTTGGTGTATATGAAAGTGTTCATATACACACGTGTATATGAACACTTTCATATACAGCAAAGCAAGCAGCTTCAACGTTGCATTCTGCAACTTTGAATCTGCTTACTTTGTTGTAAATGAATGAACACTTTAATTTACACCAAAGTGTTCATGTACACCACACGCGTGTACATGAACACTTTCATTTACACCAAAGCAAGCAGCTTCAACGTTGTAGTCTGCAACGTTGAAGCTGCTTACTTTGGTGTAAATGAATGAACACTTTCATTTACACCAAAGTGTTCATGTACACCGCACGGGTGTATATGAACACTTTCATTTACACCAAAGCAAGCACCTTCAACGTTGTAGTCTGCAACGTTGAAGCTGCTTACTTTGGTGTAAATGAATGAACACTTTCATTTACACAGGTGTATATGTACACTTTCCTATACACCAAAGTAAGCAGCTTCAACGTACACCTGTGTTCTCGGCAGCATTTTTTTAAAATAACAAATATGTCGTCATTTTCCGAAAATGCTGTCGAGATTTCAGGATTGCACCCATTATAAGAAAAACAGGCGCAATCCAGAAGGTGCACTGTCGTGCACTACGAGGACACCCAGACCCACTTGAGAATACTGGTGGAGCCTGGGCGTCCTCATTTGGCGCAGTGAATCGTGCTCTTAAGCACGTTCACTGCGCCAAGTTATGAATCGGGCCCTTGGTGTGTTTTGTACCATCTCAAAAAGCAGGAGAACGCGAATGACGGTTGACTTCACTGACCACCACCGCGCACGCAAGCGTGGAGATGGAATCTGTGTTGCTCTGTGTCGTTTTGCTTCCAAGGCGAGCACGTTGCCCCTGAGCTATCCTCCCGAGGAACAGGAATGCCGAAACTGCAGGAGTAGAGTACCTTTTGACATCCCAGCTAAAGAATTTGCAAAAGGCAGCAGAGCAGGCTGCGGAGGCGAACATGCGGAGGCCATCATGGTGACGGAGGTGGTGCCCGTTGCTGGATTCATTCTTCTGAAGTCAGTAGGAATGCGCCACTTTCGGAATACATGTGGCGGTTGCTAAAATGGGTTGGAAATCAACCTATCAACCTCCACATTCGTTACCTGGCATTATAGAAGGGTATTCTTGTGGCACCCCTCCAGTTTTATATGTGCGCTAAAATCGCGCACATATAATGGTACCATTTTGGTGCCGTTATACTGGAGGAGTGCCACACGATGCCTTGTTTGGTGTATATGAAAGTGTTCATATACACACGTGTATATGAACACTTTCATATACAGCAAAGCAAGCAGCTTCAACGTTGCATTCTGCAACTTTGAATCTGCTTACTTTGTTGTAAATGAATGAACACTTTAATTTACACCAAAGTGTTCATGTACACCACACGCGTGTACATGAACACTTTCATTTACACCAAAGCAAGCAGCTTCAACGTTGTAGTCTGCAACGTTGAAGCTGCTTACTTTGGTGTAAATGAATGAACACTTTCATTTACACCAAAGTGTTCATGTACACCGCACGGGTGTATATGAACACTTTCATTTACACCAAAGCAAGCACCTTCAACGTTGTAGTCTGCAACGTTGAAGCTGCTTACTTTGGTGTAAATGAATGAACACTTTCATTTACACAGGTGTATATGTACACTTTCCTATACACCAAAGTAAGCAGCTTCAACGTACACCTGTGTTCTCGGCAGCATTTTTTTAAAATAACAAATATGTCGTCATTTTCCGAAAATGCTGTCGAGATTTCAGGATTGCACCCATTATAAGAAAAACAGGCGCAATCCAGAAGGTGCACTGTCGTGCACTACGAGGACACCCAGACCCACTTGAGAATACTGGTGGAGCCTGGGCGTCCTCATTTGGCGCAGTGAATCGTGCTCTTAAGCACGTTCACTGCGCCAAGTTATGAATCGGGCCCTTGGTGTGTTTTGTACCATCTCAAAAAGCAGGAGAACGCGAATGACGGTTGACTTCACTGACCACCACCGCGCACGCAAGCGTGGAGATGGAATCTGTGTTGCTCTGTGTCGTTTTGCTTCCAAGGCGAGCACGTTGCCCCTGAGCTATCCTCCCGAGGAACAGGAATGCCGAAACTGCAGGAGTAGAGTACCTTTTGACATCCCAGCTAAAGAATTTGCAAAAGGCAGCAGAGCAGGCTGCGGAGGCGAACATACGGAGGCCATCATGGTGACGGAGGTGGTGCCCATTGCTGGATTCATTGGATCACTTGTACGTACTCGCCAACACATCATTAATCTTCTAAATAGCTCATAATTTACCAGCTGTCGAAAATACCAGGAACCAGCTTGTATAAATCTGCCAAGCAACAGTGCAACATGCTTACTCGTGCCATGTAAACGGTTAACTCTATTGGAGTGGAATTGTGGAATTCGCTGCCAGGACAAAACAGAGAGCATGATTTTGCACCAACCATAAGGAAATGTGCAATGCACAACCTCACGTGCATGCACGGTATATACAGACACATGCACGCAGATCATTCTATTGTGAATGCTCGTGCTGAGGGCCTGGATGCGTTTTGCTGGCCACTCCCGCATAGATACTGTTGTATAATGCTGCCACTTCCCAATACGAAGTATACACATGCTATCAAAATGTGAGGATACAAATTGACATTGAAAACGATATTCAACATTAAGTCCTGTCATGTTTGCGCTTTAGGCATGTGTCTTTGGTGGTGTTGTAGAGCTAACAAAGTGTGATTTTTTAAAAATAACTATGAATGCCTCCGGGATATTTATTTTATGTTATTGTATTTATTGCATTTGTTGTTCGCCCAAACCCAAGGGTATCACGGCGTAGTTACAGGGAGATCTTGACTTGCTGGTTGCATGTAAAACAGAATACTACGAATACTTAGGGCCTCATTACACGGAAGGCGGTAAACCATGGTGCTGTTAGCACCATGGTTGCCGCCGGTACCATACCGGTACCACCATGTAGGAAAGGGGATTTACCACCCCATTCCAAGGTTGGCGGGACGGTAATTCCCCCTTCCTCCATGGCCCTTCCCCATTCCCATTTTTGCCCCATAGGGCATAATGGGAATGGGGAAGGAGCTAGTTACGGTACCGCAAATTGTGGTACCGTAATTAGCACCAAGGTCCCTTTGCGGGTTCCAACTTTAACGGCTGGTCTACACCAGCCGTTAAGGTCGGGTCCCACAAAGGGACCTCGTAGTAAGGCGGTAAGGGTTTACCGATACCGGTGCACTTACCGGTACCGGTAAACCCTTACCGCCTACCGTGTAATGAGGCCCTTAGTCTTGGTTGTTACATATACAATGGTTACATGAGTTATATACAGTGGTTACAAGTTATATTCAATATTTACATCGGTTGTGCAAGGTAGCATTCGAGAATGACCAAGGTGCTCAGTATTTATTAAAGAGCCACGTTTTGAGGAGTTTCTGAAATTTATTCAGTGTGTGTTCGTTACTGATGTCGGCAGGGAGTGAATTCCAAATTCTAGGAGCTGCTAGAGTGGAGCAGGAGCTGCCTGTTCTTGCGTTCTTAAAGCGTGGGATATGTAGCTGTAAATTTGCATTGGATCTAAGGCTCTCTGGCTGTGGCTCCGCGGTTTAGACAGTTGTTGAGGATACATTGAAGTCAGACCTTTGCAGGCCATGCCAGCGCTGCCTGTCTTCTTCTTGCTGTTAGATTTGATCCATCAGCTGTGATTATTGGATACCGAGGTTTCAGCCTCTTCACTCCATCTTCTCGAGTCGTCGTGGGTTAGGATTCCTCATGGTCTGTGTGGACTTGTCAGAGTAGGGCTGGTTTCACAGGGTCTTCGCCGTGAGGGGGTCCAAGCTAGCTAAAGCCGCCTCACATTTTATTCCGCTATGGCCGAATTGCAGGAGCCTTGGCTGCACCCTAGCTCTCTTTTGTGCGGATACCCTGCTTTTCAGCTCCTCTTACCCTCTCCCATGGACACCTCCCCATTGCTTCAATCTCTCTGCAACTCCCACATCCATGCTTATATGGCATTTTTTGTTATGTTTAGCTCCCAAATAGGGGCAAATGTGTTTTAAAATTAACTATTAGGACCCATTTCTTTCTATATTTTACTGTGGGAAAAGACCTCCAAGACCGATTTAGAAGGGCTTGGGTTGCTCACATGCCGTAATATGGGGCCACTTTGAAAAACATTTCCAGGGCCACTTTTGTTTCCCAGTACACCTCTGGGTGCAACTCTACTTTGCAGTGTATTTGCACGGGCAAACATTGTCGATTTGCAAAAATGTAATGTAACATAGATACTTGAAAAAGGGCAATATTTGCCCGAGTGCAAATTTGAACTCTCATCGCTGAAACGTTTCTGTAACATAACCCAACAGTGTTCATTAAATGCATGTTTATTTAGCATACATAATAAAACTTTTAAGAGAGCTTTAAACAAACTTGCCTCTAGTGGTCGAAGTGAGTGGGAACGGTCTGGAGCGGTGTTCCACTACTTTTATTTTTTTACTGTTAACAGTTCCACTACTTTTCTCAACCATTTTCACCATACTGGAACTTTTCTTTGTGAAGTTAAAGCACACTTCCCCACTTTACCGCCCGAGAGCAGTTACAGCTAAAATGAAATCTGTTTCAACTCAATCGGCTGTCAACCAGCATGACTGCAACCCTTGAAAAATGTGTTGCACGTTGCTCCCTTCCTGCCTAGTCTGTCCCCCAGCGGGGTCATAGTCCCACTTCTTGTTTTGTAACACTTCTAACACTGCTTGCCTCATCGACCTAGGCACACACCGGCTCTTGCGAAACACGTTTTGGAAAATGGTGCACTGCCAGGTCCTGAGTCAGAGGGCAGTTCCTGCATCTATTTCAAGGCACCCTCTCCAGCAGTGCAGCATTGACTCGGAGTCGAGGGTCCACCATGGTCTGGCAGCCCGTGGCAACTGATGTCCTCAAGCTGGCACTCTGCACTGCTCTCATACACATGAGCTCTGCGGAAGCTGCAGGCCCTGCTTCTGCCAATGGGTATCCATTGCACTGGGACGAATGCCCTGCAGAGATTGCGGAATTCCCAAAGCAAGATAACCAAACAATCATTAACCCTTGGCTGTATACACATCGGATGGGGTTGTATAAAATTTTAATAAAGCACACGGCTAAATATTTTGAAATTCTGGGATTGAATAATACTGGCAATCTGCTATGGGGGCTAACACTGCACCACGGCTGGCAGTTTCAGACAGGTAAGTGCAGAAACGAAAATTCTTCTGTGTGTTTATAATATAATGTGGTTCCATCAGATTTTGTAGCAGGAGCAATTCTGTTTTAATTGTGAGCATTTCAGTACTTTCTAATTTGAAAAAAATCAGGATCAAATTTTATGGCAATATTCTATTTACTTTGATCTCCTCAAGTGGTGGAAGCACGTTTTGATACCCGAGGGACAAAGGGCACCTCACAGAGCACCCACTGCTTAATATCCTTTCACTACTATGGGATCACCACGGGTGTGCACCAGGATTTGAAAGTAGCCAGAGGGCAGGGGAAGAGAGCACACAGCACAGCTCTGTCCCTAGCACTGTGACAGATCCCCTCTGTGTTTGAATGTTCTATTTACAAGAATAAAGAAGTCCACGGGGCCCCGTAGTGAGGAATCCATTGGATGAGATGGCATTATAAATATTACTATGGTATTTCTTCTACCCTGCTCCCCCCTCACGCCACTCAAGCCTACTTCTGCAGGAGTCTGTCCTGATACATTCTGGTTTCACCATCACCGTCTTGTGGCCAATGCTGGATTTTACTTTTATGGACTTCATTCATTCACGGTGCGTCGCCCTTGCTCAACTCTCATGCTGGACTTCCTTTACATCTTGTACTCATGGTGGCCCTGAATGATGCTGTTCCCATCTTCATCTTGTATCCTGGCTTGCAACATTGTGTTACTACTGACTTCTGCAATTGTATTCACTCTCCCCTCTTGCTTCTCCCCTCTTTTGACTGCTAACTCTCTGTTCTCTCCTCCTTTCCCTTCTCCCTTTTCCTATCTCCTCCCCTTACTTTCTTTTATGCACTTACTCTATCAGAATTGTCCCTGGACCTAGTATGATAGCAACCTCGTCTGTCTCCTCCTCCCTCCCGTTACTGGTTCTTTCCTCTCCACCCCCCTCCAGCACTATCTGAAATGTCGTCAGGCCTAATATGATAGTCACTTGTTTGTTCCTCCCCTACCTTTCTGCACCCCTCTCCCTCACCTCTTGTTTTTTTTCCGGCTCTACCAGAAATGTTGTCAGGCCTAGTACGGTAGTCGCCTGTCTGTTTCCATTTCCTTCCCACTCTCCCCCTCCCTTCTTTATCTATGTTTTAGCTGAAATGTCGTCAGGCCGAGTACGATAGTTAATTTCACATCCTTACTGTTCATGGCCTGTAAGAATGTCATTGTTTTTTCCCTTGTTATCTCCCTTGCATTGAAGCGCTTTGAAACACATTGTGTATAGGCGCTATATAAACTATCATATCATATCATATCATTTCTCAGCTATCTGTGTCTTGAAGGAGAGGTGTTTGTCGATGTGGAACTTGAGGACTTGACGCAGGAGGTGAGCTCAGCTATAATGCCTTCAGGGTTCGTGGTTGATAGCCAGGTCTGTATGTCTGGGTGTTCAGTGTTGTTGGTGAGGAGTAGGAATTCGGTCTTGGAGGGGTTGAGCTGCAAGTATGCACTGGACATCCAAGACTCTATCAGCAAGAGGCAGGTTTTGAGCCTCTGGATGCCCTTGATGGAGTCGATCTTGAGGTATTACTATGTGTCATCGGTGTATTTATCGATGCAAATGTTGTGTGTGGCTAGGAGGGCTCCTAGTGTCTCCATGTATAGACTGAAAATCACTCGGGAGAGGATGAACCCTGCGTAGAGGAGTCCATCTCAACAAACTGCTGTTGATTGGGAGGTAGCACTTGAACCAGTGTAGGAAGAATTTGCTGATCCCCATGTGCATTAGTAGGGTGCCCATGAGCGCCTGCTGGTCTACTGTGTTGAAAACGGTGGAGAGGTGGAGTAGAACCAGGATGCAGGGGTGGCCATCTTCAAGGATGTTGAGGGCGTCGTCGACCACCTGATTGGTTGCCGTCTCCATGCTGCCTCTGGGCTGAAACAGGATTGTTAGGTTTGGAGGAGATTGTTGGTGTTGATGTGTTGCTGAAGTTGTGTGGCTACCACTTTCTTGATGATTTTGCCAAGGAAGGGACGATGAGTGATAGTTACCTAGGTTGTCGGGATCCAGAGTGGGTTTCTTTAGTAGAGGGAGGATTTGTCCTGACTTCAGGGTCGATGGGAAGGTGAGTTAGGAACTGTTGATTATCTCCAGGTAGCGAAGGAGATGGTCTTGAGGATGGATGCTGGGAGGGTGTCATCTGTATACGATGTGGCTTTGAGGGCGGCCAGGGTTTCTACCAGGTCCTCTGTAGAGAGTGTCTTGAATGTTGTCCAGGGTGTTGACATTTTGCGAGTAGGGATGTGAGGTGGGTCTGTGGATGCAGAGCTGGTGTCTATGTGCTGGCAAATCTTGCTGATTTTGTCAATGAAGAAGGTGTTGATGGCGGTGGACTTTTTGATGGGGTGTGGAAAGGCAGGGTTAGGTAGCAGGTTGACAGAGTGCTTGTCTGCTTTGCAGAGGGCTCTGCCTTTATTTTCCTCTTATGCTATTGTGTTCTGATAGTAGGAGGCCTTGGCTGTGTTGATTGGTTTAGTATTCCTTGAGGAGCGCCAGGTCGGATGTGGTCCTGGAGCAGAGGCAGGTTTTCTGTTGTTGTTTTGCTGATGTGGTGCTGTACTAGGGCGCTGACGGTTTCGGTTTGCAGGTGTGTTGTTTCAGAGGCGCGTGTCGGTTGATGGAGGCTGAGAGGGTGGCGTTCAGTGCTTCCAGTAGAGAGTCTCAGTTCTGTTGGGGGTGTTCAGTCCATGTGAGGTGGAGGTTGGCAAGGACTTTCATGAAGGCTACCACCGGAAAGTTCTTGAAGGAGCTGAAGGTTTGTCTGATGGGTTTCTGTTATGTTATGTTATGTTGTAGTGCATTAATATAGCGCTTTATCTACCATTCGTATAATCTCAAAGCGCTGTTGGTTGAACGCCCTTGGGGACTGCAGTCTGTATCCTTGAAAGATTAGTGTAGCATATAGTGCTTGGGTACACTTAGTTTGTGAGCAACCAGGGTGGATTTCACGGGTTGACTGCATTCTAATACTAAGTGTGGTGCGGTGGATGTGAGAGATCAGTGTAATGTGCTCAGCAAGGAAGGTGGTTTTCGAGTCTGCATTCTCGCTGCCGTGAGTCATGTGTAGGAGAATATGTGTGCCGCTAACCCGATTTTTTTCATGGAGTATAGCTGCGTTCTACCAGGCTGTTGAGGTGTTTTATGAGTGATATAGGTATGTGTCCAGCTAGGCCGAATTGATCGAGGGGTGTAGCTGCAGTCTATTGTTTGTTGATCTAAAGAGGAGAGTGATCATAATGGTATGAATGACTGTCTGTGGTTGTCTCCAAATGTCTATCGCCAAAATTCTGTCTAGATGCGATTCATGCTAATTTCCACAATTCTATCTAGATGTGACACATGATAATCTTCACACTTCTATCTACATGTGATGCTTGCTAATTTCCCAAATTCTATCTAGATGTGATGCATGCTAATCTCCAAAATTCTATCTAGATGCGAGTCATGCTAATCTCCACAATTCTATCTAGATGTGATGCATACTAATCTCCAAATTTCCATCTAGATGCAAGTAATGGTAATCTTCGCAATTCTATCTAGATGTCACGCATGCTAATCTTCACAATTATATCTAGATGTGAGGCAAGATTATCTTCACAGCTCTATCTAGGTGTGATGCATGCTGGTTTCCAAAATTCTATCTACATGCGAGTCATGCTAATGTCTACAATTCTATCTATGATGGGAATGCTTGACTGGGGTGGCTTGCAGGATGTTAAAAGTCACTGGCCCTCATTAGGACCCTGGCGGAGAGGGTTTTACGCCGGCGTAGTGCATGGCGTACCTCTCCGCCAGACTACGAGTTCCCGTAGCGCCATGGAAGGATTTTTACGCCTGCTTTTTGCAGGCGGAAAAATCCATGGCGCTACGGGACTTGTTGTTAATTACGCCACCGTAATTTACGGTGGCGTAATTAACGCCTTCCCCACTCCCATTATACCCTATGGGGCAAGAATGGGAATGGGGAAGGGTAAAATGGGGATTGGGGACTTACCGCCCCGCCAAGGTCGGCATGGGGCGGTAAGTCCGCCAACCACCTTGGCGGAGTTGGCAGCTTTGCGCCATGGACCATGGTGCAAATTGCACCATGGTCCTCCGCCAAGGTCCTAATGAGGGCCACTGTCTGTAGATGAGATGGAAGGTTACTGTGTCTGTCGGGAAGAGCTGGAAGTGGCAGGGGAGGGCATTGAAGGGGCCAATGTTGTCGACATCAAGTCTGGTGCAGGGCCACAAGCTCTTGTGGATGACTGCAAGTCCTCTGTCTGTCTTGCTTGGCCTGTCTCTGTGTTGGTTGCTGTGGCCATCATGGACAAGGACGTCTCAGATGTGGGTGGAGGTGGGTATCCGCCAGGTCTCAGTGATGAAGATGGCATCAAGGTTGTGTGTAGTGATGAGGTCGGCAATGTCTGCTGCATGGGTGATAGCTGAGCAGACGTTGGCGAGCATCAACTTCCATGTTGTAATGCTGATGATCTTGAGGCTGATTTGAGTGAGGTTGCTGAATTGCGGATTCCATGCCTTAGAGAAGGGGCAATGTCATTGACATTGATGTTGCCTGGTGATGGTGGGGATGGCCAGTGGGATGCAGGGAGAAAACATGTCGGCCCGTGCTTACCTGTTGTCTGAGCAGGGGTTCGGGCCCTGGGTCCTCCCAGTCCAAACAGGATTTGCTCTTTTCTCTGTCTGCCCTTCACTTCGGATGACTGGGCGAGAGATGCACTTGAATGGGCAGAAGCCATGCCAGCATGCCTTATGGCCTGGAGACCTTTCTTCACAGCTCCACACAGCCTCAGATGGCATCCCAGCAGCACAGGTAAGCCTCGATGCTGGTGTTTATTTTGGGAAAAAAATCGAAAATTGAAATAAAAATCAGAAAATTTCACAGAGTGAGGCCTGTTGCCCTTTAAATCAGGCTGTACATCCTGGTGAAATTTTGTGCACATAACATCCTGCTAGCCCTGGTGGGGCTGCTGCTCCTCATAGTGTGGGCTTCCTTTCCATCATGGCCGACACGATCTGCATCAGTGCACTGCCTGACCAGCCGGGCCTGCATCCCCTGTGATTGGCCAGCAGGATCTTTAACATTCACTGAGGGTGCCGGCATGCTAAGCCAGCCTCCATTCTATGGCCCAGTACTAAGGCCCCTGTCTGAGTCCATCAGAGCATGGGGCACCTCTCCCTACAATCTCCTGCTGGACCTCTCTGCCCTAAAGGATTCCCAAGGAGCATCCTCCAGTCCTGTTAAGCAACCATGAGGCATGCCCTCTTCTTCTTTCCATGACACTATCCCTGCAGATACTGTGGCGTGCTCCTTTCTGTACTACCTTTCTATTTGCTTCTGTATAGCACCAATCAATATCATGACCTTATTTATTATGGCTCTGAGTGCCTGTCTAGTCAAAAATGTCTTTCAGAGTATACCATACAACTGTGCAGCCATTTTCGTTTTGTGTTTTAGTGTGACCTTTAGCAAAACAATTTATTTAGGTGTCCTTACAACTGTGCAGCCATTTTCTTTATATGTGTTTAGAGTGCTTTGTTTGAGAATCATTTACTTTTAAAATTCCTGTCTTTGTGTCAACACACCTTAGCACCTGTACCAGACCTATTGTTTTGTGTCTGCTTAGCTGGTGCGATTCTATTGCTGCATAGTGACTCTGGCTGTATCCCTGCCTCCACTGACCAACCCCCTTCCAGTTCCATCCTCCCATGGTGCTCTCAGTCACCCTTATTTTCTCAAACTGTTTCTCCATTTCCTTTCCTCCTTCTCTCACAAAGTCTGGAAGGAAGAAACTAAAAAAAGCACTCCAAAGATCCAACCCTGGTCTGCCCATCTGTCATGCGCTATCAACGCACTACATCATGGCAAGTATGGAGTAAGTGGAAGCTCCACCGCCATTGAATGGATCCACTAGCCTTTCTATACTTCCTGATTCACCGATCTAGTTTCTTTCTCTGGTGTTTTTATCCAGTATTTAGTCCCGCCCACCGATTTCCCAGTGCGTTGCAACCCTTTGCTTTCCACTTTGGGTGCTTTCGCTCACTCGTATCTCCTAAGCATTTGTTCGCTTACGCTGGTCCGCTGTAATTTTTCCTCAGTCTTGGATTTTCTCCTTCTTTGTGTTTTTGGCTTTCCCTTTTGCTGATTTGTTTTTCGCTTGAGTTTCACGCGCTGTTCACCTGCCGCTAGGACCCCGGTATCGAGGCAGGGAACGGCGCGCTCTATCTTTCGGCTCTCTCTCCCTGTATGGTTCCGGGTTTGTTATTTTAGCTATACCCTTTCCTTCTACGCTCTTAGCGTTTGTTTTCTTAAGGCTTTCTTTCTCCTTCTTTCTTACCTCTTTCATTTGCTTTCCCGCTCGTTCTGCCTTTCTTTCTTTCTTTCCTGCTGTTTACTTTCCTGTCTGTCTGGCCAAGTTATTCCGCTGCCATTCCACAAAAGATCCTGGAATCGCCTGCCATCTGTGGATATAACAACCTATTCTATGGCTCTACACATCTTGGGTCGGATCCCAGAAGAGTTCTGCTTTCGGTGGTACGGCCATAAAGAACTTTGCGTACTTCCTTCAACAATTACGAACTCTTCCATCTCAATCAGTCAACTAATACCCGGAGAAGTTTATTTGAGCATAGCTTTTTTCCTCTCCATCGGCATGTTCCGGAAGGGGGTCCCCTGCTTCCCTGTTTACTTAGGGTCCCAGGGTGGCTTGTTTCCGGGGACGACCCTATCTCTTCACAAAAAAGAAGACTCCAAAGAAGAAAGGACTGAAGAAGAAATCCTCAACAGAAGACTCAGGTGAGGAGGAGTGGGGGTCTGAAGAGCGAGAGGTTCTCGGAGTTGACACCATCACAGACACCTACATAAATGCTTCCTCCAGTCAAGCTATCACTGACTGTTCCTTCAACTAACCTATAGACCCCTCATATGGTCTCTGTCCTCTTCCTTTTCTTATTCTCACCCATTACCGGCAGCACAAGATGTGAAGTGCTCTTGGATCACTTTGCTTTCTACAAATTCACCATTAATGTCTATCACAATGGCACTATCATGGCCCAGGGCTCTCAGCCCAACCTTCTCCTTCTGGACAGGTGTCTTTCTTCCCTCTTCAACCTTCCACCCTCACCTTCCTCCCCTCCTTCCCTCATCCACCCCATCCCCTCCTCCCCAGAGGTTGCACCGCAGCCTTGTTCCCCTCTCACAAATCTTTCAAAGTGGGTCATCAGCTTCACTTAGCTACACTCCACTCTCGCTCTGGCATTAAACACTCCTCTGACATCTGTTGACTCCTTGAATACCTTGGCGTCCTCACCCTTAATGAGACTTGGTTCAAGGCCAGCTCTGTCACTGCTTTTGACACTCTTCTTCCTGATGGCTATAAGAGCATATCCAACCCCAGACCCTCTCTGTCTGGTGGTGGAGTGGCTCTGATATTCCCTGAGTGGGTTCCTGCCACCATCATCCGCACTCAATCCTACTCTTCCTTTGAAAGTCTAGTCTGCAGGCTGTCTATTTCCCCTTCTTTCTCTGTTACTCTTGCTGCCATCTACGGACCCCTTGGTCCTTCCTCCCTTTTCCTCTCGGAATAGCCAGACCTCTCCACCCCTCTTCTTTCCTCCTTCCCCAAACTTATATTCCTTGTGGACTTCAACATTCATCTCAACTTTCATGATGTGGTCACCTCTCTCATCCGCGACCCCTGCAACTCTCTTCCCTCACTATCCCTCCCTCTGGCCCTATCCACTCCACAGGGCTCACCTTGGATGATCTGATAGCATCAGACATTCCTCTCTCCAACCCCCTCAGTAACCCGCTATCCTGGTCTGACCACTCCCTCTTCTCCTCCTTCCTTGGCCTTCTCCTTCCTTGCCCTCCTTCCTTGGCCTCCCCCGGTGCCAGGCGATGCCTCTATGCCCAAATCACCACTACTCAACTCGTCTCCAGTGCCCTGCCTGATTTTCTTCCAGTAGTGCCTGTCTACCTGTAACGCAAGGTAATCCTGCAACGCGCACCACCGCTAATGTACTTTGACTTTGACACGGCGCTTTGCTTTGTGTCTTCATTGCATGCCACAGCCTGTTACCAACATGCTATACCTGTATAAATTGCACTGCACTGACCCCAACGTGTTCTACCCACTTTGATGCAAACTTCAGGATAACTGTATAGCCCTATCCTGCCGCGCCTCATATCTCGAAACAGAGTCTGGCTGCCTACACCGGTACTAGACTAGCGCAGCTGCATTGCGTATACTCGCTGTGCCTACAATTGTAATAGTGACTGTTTTTGCCCTCACCTGCTGCTAGCGTAACTGCATTGCCAAAATTCGTATGCCGTATACTTGAAATTGTGATTGCTTGCCTACACGTGGTACTTGACTAGCGCATTTGCATTGCTTACATCAGCGTGCCCCCTAACTGAAATTGAGATTGTATGCCTACACTTAGTACCAGACTAGCGCCTTAGTATATCTGTTTAGCCCTTTCCTGCCGCGCCTCACAATTTGAAATCGAGACTGTCTGCCCAGACCCGGCATTGGACTAGCACTTCTGCACTGCTTAACCCATTGGGCCTCATAATTGATATTGAGATTGTTTTACCTACACTTGTTACTAGACTAGCGCACCTGCATCACAAAATTCGCTGTGCCTTAATTGAAACTGAGACTGTTTGCCCCCACCTATTGCTAGCGCATTTGCATTGCCTATATTCATGTGCCTCATAACTGAAATTGAGACTATCTGCCTACACTTGTTGCTTGACTAGCACACCTGCATCTCCTAAACTCGCTGTGCCTTAATTGAAATTGAGACTGTTTGCCCACACTTATTGCTAGAGCATTTGCATTGCCTATATTCATGTGCCTCTTAATTGAAATTGAGACTGTCTGCCTACACTTGTTGCTTGATTAGTGCTCCCGCCATTTGCGCATTTGCACTGTGCCCACCTCCCATCCAACTGTGGTAATGTCTCCACTCCTGTCCACCTTAAGGTCTTTCCTCCCCTTATTACAAGTACCATTTTTAGTGTGGGTATCCACCTGGACGTTCTACCTCTCATCAACATACCTAGCTGCATCTAGCACCTTGCGTAATACATCTATGGCCCCCACCTACAGACCTACTGACATGTATCCAAATACTGTACCTCAAAACCACAACATCTATCTTAATGCCCCGGCACTATGGCTAGACCACTTTGCCAAAAAACCTACACCGAACCGACCTTGTCCCACCGCCCTAAGAAACAAAAGATTAGGCTCTAGACTTTCGGGCAAGAAGGATCACCCTATGTACCCGAGCTTACATTCGAAAACCCCGACGCATAGCCCACACCCTTCTACACCTACCCCACCTACGCCCCATTGCCTTCAGACTAACCTTGCTTCAATCAGCAACGCCGGCCTGATCAAGACTGCCCTGATCAACGCAAGGTCCATTGCTGCCCACGCTCTGGACATTGCTGATCTTATCAAGACTCAGGAACTTGACCTCATCGCCATCTCTGAGACCTGGCTACACGCCGCTTCCGGCCTTGCACTCTCCCTGGCTATCCCCCCTGATTATTCCATCATCAGATGCGACCGTACCTCGAGAGGCGGCGGAACTGCATTTATCTTTAGAAACGCTCTAGGACTTAGATCCATCCCGAGCATTAAGGTGGATTCCGCAGAGCTACTCTCTGTCAAACTCCAACTTTCAGCCAACCAAACAGTCACCATCCATCTAATATACAGACCCCCTGGTCCTCCTTCAACCTTCATAGATGACATCTCCGCTGTAGTACTTGATAAAGCAAAAGCTAACTCTCAAACTATCATTCTCAGTGACCTTAATCTAGGCCACCAAGGCCCCAATGATTCCACGGCCTTCGACCTCGCCAACACCCTAACAGATCTTGGAGTCTCACACCATATACAGGAACCCACCCACATCAAAGGGCGCTCCCTTGACTGGCTCAGTGACACCAACTGCAATATCCGCGTACTTTCGAACGCCCCTTGCATTTGGTCGGATCACCATATTATCACCTTCAGTATTGATTCAGCCTCCTTACCCTCGCCTCCTGTCGCCTCTGCCACACTTACCAGAAATAAAAAGAACATAACCACAGCAAAACTACTTCCCCTTATTCTTCCCACCCTTAACATGGCTCCTGACTCGTGCTCGGACCCTACCATCCTCGCCGACATGTACAACCAGTCAGTGCTAGCAGCCATCGACTCCATTGCCCCACTTAAACTCAGGAGACCTAAACAATGCGCGCACCTTAACTCATGGTTCACTCCCCAGCTCAGAGTGTTACGCAAAGAGAAACATATGGCAGAGTCACGCTGGAAAAGCCACCCTTCTGACACCCACAAGGACAGCCTTCTGCTTGCCACTCTTAACTATAAAGATGCCTTACTCCAGGCAAAAAAAGATTCCTACAACACCCGTATTGTGTCAGCCAAGTCTAACACCAAGGAACTTTTCAAAATACTTAAGGAACCTGAGACACCTGCAGCCCCCCCTGAATCCTGTACTAAAGACAGCACCTGGTGCACCAATATTCAGACAGCACTCCTGGGTAAAATTGCCACCCTCCAAACCAAAAATAGAGAAAAACAAAACCCTCTAAGTCTGACCAACCTCGGACCATACCTGTACTTAATACTCACCAAACCAATCTCGATCATAAACCCTTCTCCTTCTCCCCGCTCACCACCCTTGAAGTAGAAGGAATCATAAACAACCTCAAACCATCCAATTGCCAAGGCGACCCATGCCCGGCACCCATCAACAAGGAAGCATCTCATGACTTAGCCCCTTTCATCACAGCATTCATAAATGCCTCTTTTAAGACGGGTATAGTCCCAGATAACTAAAGGATGCGTGGGTTATCCCACTTCTCAAAAAACCCTCCCTTGACCCCAACATCCCAACCAATTTTAGACCAATCACCACCGTCCAGTTCCTGCTTAAGACCTCGGATCGTGCAGCCTACCTGCAGATTCAAGATTACCTTGAATCCAACAATCTTCTAGGGTTAAGACAATCTGGATTCCGTCCTAAACATGGCACGGAATCAGCCCTGATTGATCTGAAAACTCAGATGGACACACTAAAGGACAATGGGAAGTTAACCCTACTCCTTCTCCTTGACCTTTCTGCGGCCTTCGATTTGGTCAACCACCAAATACTATGCCAACATCTTAAATCTGCAGCCCACTTCTCTGACTCTGCTAATGCTTGGATCCACTCATTCCTGAGTAACAGATCCATGAGGGTCTTCTCACCTACAGCATCGGCAGACCCCTCTCCCATTCATTGTGGCGTTCCTCAAGGCTCGTGTGTGTCCCCTACGTTGTACAACGTATTTACCAAGCCACTCGTTGATGTGCTTGACTATCTGGGTGTATCCTACACCAACTACGCGGACGACACCCAGATACTCATTCCTATCACAGATGACTACACAGCCGACACTAAAGCCCTGAATGATGTCTACTTGGTCATCCAGGCCTGGATGGCACATCACAAACTTTGTCTTAACAATGATAAGACCTAGCTCTTACTACTAGGATCAAGCCACCGCCTTAACAAATTAGATCAAATCTACAAGTCTTTCACCATAGACGGCAATGTTATCAAGGTGTCCAAAGACACGAAAACCTTAGGCGTCTATCTCGACTCCACGCTTTCCTTGAACAGACAAACAAATGCAGTAAGGGCTGTCTCAGCTTACACCTGTAAGCTCATCACCGCCTGTAGACCATTTCTAAACACCATCAACTGCATCACCCTCGCTAGAACACTCATTATGGCCAAAATCGACTATTGTAGTGCTCTCTACCTAGGGACTAGTCAATCCAACCTCAATAAATTACAAACTGTACAAAATAATGCCATAAGGTCAGCCTTAAACATCCCGAGACGATCTCATATCTCCACCGTCAGATCTGACTTACGATGGCTCCTGGTAAAACAAAGAATTGCCTTGAAAACACTAGCCTTAACCCACAAATGTCTGAATAACAACGCCCCATCCTACGTCTCCGCCCCCCTTACACTTCACTCCTCCACTCGATGTACTAGATCAGCACAAACTCATAGCCTCATCTTGCCCAGATTCAAACTCCAAAAAGCGGGTGGTGTAAGTTTCCCTGTCCTTGCCTCCAAACTGTGGAACACGTTGCCTACCCCTATTAGAACTGAACCGTCGTTCCAAACCTTCAAGAACAACACTAAAACCTGGCTGATCTCTTATGATTTATGAATCCCCTCACTCTGGCCTTGCTTCTAGTTTAATACGAATTCTGTGTATATACACTCTTATTGCACTTGTATTTCAATTTGCCAATGTTACTTCTCTGTACATTTTCTGTATATTTGTGTAAAGATATTGCGTATGTACTGATTATTGTAACCTGTTGTCAAGATTATGCGCCTGGTTGCCCCTGGGCCTGGTTTGCGCTTTATAAATAAACTAAACTTCAAACTTCCAACTTCAAACTATACCCAGTCTCCGTCTCCCACACTGCCAATCTCCTTCTCCGTCATGCCATCGTGGAAAGTATGGAGTAAGTGGAAGCTCCACTGCCATTGAATGGATCCACTAGCCTTTCTATACTTCCTGATTCACCAGTCTAGTTTCTTTCTCTGGTGTTTTTCTTCCGGTATTTAGTCCCGCCCACCAATTTCCCAGTGCGTTGCAACCCTTCGCATTCCGCTTCGGGTGCTTTCACTCACTCGTATCTCCTAAGAGTTTTTCCGCTTACGCTCTCTGCCCGCTGTAATTTTTCCTCAGTCTTGGATTTTCTCCTTCTTTGTGTTTTTGGCTTTCCCTTTTGCTGATTTGTTTTTCGCTTGAGTTTTGCGCGCTGTTCGCCTGCCGCTAGGAACCCGGTATCAAGGCAGGGAACGGCGCGCTCTATCTTTCGGCTCTCTCTCCCTGTATGGTTCCCGGTTTGTTATTTTAGCTATCCCCTTTCCTTCTACGCTCCTAGCATTTGTTTTCTTAAGGCTTTCTTTCTCCTTCTTTCTTACCTCTTTCCTTTGCTTTCCCGCTCGTTCTGCCTTTCTTTCTTTCCTGCTGTTTACTTTCCTGTCTGTCTGCCACGCTATTCTGCTGCCATTCCACGAAAGATCCTGGAATCGCCTGCCTCCTTTGGATATACTGACCTATTCCACGGCCCTACACATCTTGGGTCGATCCCAGAAGAGTTCTGCTTCCGGTGGTACGACCATAAAGAACTTTGCATACTTCCTTTAACAATTACGAACTCTTCCATCTCAACCAGTCAACTAATATCCGGAGAGGGTTTTTTGAGCATAGCTTTTTTCCTCTCCATCAGCGTGTTCCAGAAGGGGTTCCCCTGCTTCCCTGTTTACTTAGGGTGCCAGGGTGGCTTCTTTCCGGGGACGACCCTATCTCTTCACAAAAAAGAAGACTCCAAAGAAGAAAGGACTGAAGAAGAAATCCTCAACAGAAGACTCAGGTGAGGAGGAGTGGGGGTCTGAGGAGCGAGAGGTTCTCGGAGTTGACACCATCACAGACACCTACATAAATGCTTCCTCCAGTCAAGCTATCACTGACTGTTCCTTCAACTAACCTATCGACCCCTCATATGGTCTCTGTCTTCTTCTTTTTCTCCTTCTCAACCATTACCGGCAGCACAAGATGTGAAGTGCTCTTGGATCACTTTGCTTTTTACAAATTCACCATTAATGTCTATTACAATGGCACTATCATGGCCCAGGGCTCTCAGCCCAACCTTCTCCTTCTGGCCAGGTGTCTTCCTTCCCTCTTCAACTTTCCAACCTCGCCTTCCTCCCCTCCTTCCCTCATCCACCCCATCCCCTCCTCCCCGAGGTTGCACCGCAGCCTTGTTCCCCTCTCACAAATCTTTCAAAGGGGTTCATCAGCTTCACTTAGCTACACTCCACTCTCGCTCTGGCATTAAACACTGCTCTGACATCTGTCGACTCCTTGAATACCTTGACCTTGGCGTCCTCACCCTTAATAAGACTTGGTTCAAGGCCAGCTCTGTCACTGCTTTTGACACTCTTCTTCCTGATGGCTATAAGAGCATATCCAACCCCAGACCCTCTCTGTCTGGTGGTGGAGTGGCTCTGATCTTCCCAGATTGGGTTTCTGCCACCATCATCCCCACTCAATGCTACTCTTCCTTTGAAAGTCTAGTCTGCAGGCTGTCTATTTCCCCTTCTTTCTCTGTTACTCGTGTTGCCATCTACGGACCCCCTGGTCCTTCCTCCCTTTTCCTCTAAGAATAGGCAGACCTCTCCACCCCTCTTCTTTCCTCCTTCCCCAAACTTTTATTCCTTGTGGACTTCAACATTCATCTCAACTTTCATGATGTGTTCACCTCTCTCTTCCGTGACCTCTGCAACTCTCTTCCCTCACTATCCCTCCCTCTCGCCCTATCCACTCCACAGGGCCCACCTTGGATGATCTGATAGCATCAGACATTCCTCTCTCCAACCCCCTCAGTAACTCTCTATCCTGGTCTGACCACTCCCTCTTCTCCTCCTTCCTTGGCGTCCCCTAGACCCAGTCTCCGTCTCCCACACTGCCAATCTCCTTCTCCGTCATGCTACTGATGACGTGTGTGTCAGTTGCTGCCTTTGCTTCCTCCTTCATCCCTCCCCCATCCCCTACTTTGGATTCTCCCCTGATTCTGTCCTAACTAACCTCCATCTCTCTATCACTAACGCCCTGGACATCCTTGCCCCAGTCATGGGGATTTGCATGAAGCTGTCCCCAAATGCAATTCTTGGTATGGCTCAAACTTGGCCGTTTTGAAACGAAAGTGCAAAGCGGCATAGCAGAAGTGGCAGACATCTAGCTCATCCCCAGACGAACTGGCCTGCCGCCTACTCCAAAGGCAATACCGACTCTCCATCTGCTCCACAAACAACATGGCTGATCCTTTAAAATTTGCAAAGAACTTGCCAATCCTCATGCAGTCTCATCTTTCCTCTCCCCTCACGGCCTTATGCTATGCATTGGCCTCCCACTTTTCCTCCAAAACTCTTGACATCCTGTCCTCTCCGTCATCTGCTCCCTCTTCCCACACCCGTACTCATTCCATCTCTTCTGACTCCCCTCTCCCCCATACTCTCCTCCCTCTCTCCCATTGCACCAGATGAGATCTCTAGAATTGTCCACTCTATGAAAGTCTCTAAACAGGTGCTTCTCTGCTCCTCCAGAACCATCAAGGACAATATAGACATTCTCGCACCTGATTTGCTGACCTCGGCAACCACTATTTTGCCACATGCTCTTTCCCTCAACCTCTCAAGCACTCCCTTGTGCAACCTCTCCTAAAAAGGAGACCCCTGCTGTCCCCTCTTGTCTGGTTAACTATTAACCTATCTCTATCACCCCTCTCTTGGGCAAAGTCATGGAGAAGCCGGTCATCCCACAAATGACCCTCCAGACCAAAATGGCTGGCTGCCTCCATGACCACCAGTCTGGTTTCAGGGCAGCCAGAGGCACTGAAACCGCTCTGCTGAATATCCGTGAATACCATGTCTCCAATCTGGACTCAAACTCTCCATCTGTGCTGACCCTCCTCGATCTTTCCTCTGCCCTTGACACTGTCAGCTATTCCATCCTCATAAACCGTCTACGTGATACCCTAGGTATCATGGACAGGGCTCTGGTGTAGCTTACCGCTTTCCTCTCTAACAGACCCTCCCAAGTTTAAATGGGTCAGTTTCTGTCTTCCACCTCACTCTCTACTTGTGGCGTCCCTCAGGGCTCTATCCTATCGCAATGGTTTTTCAACATCTACCTGGCCCCTTTGGACCAGATGATTTCAACCTATTCTCCTCACTTCCAGTGTTACGCAGACGACCCACAACTCTCTCCTCCTCCTCCTCCTGTTCAGGCATGGTGCTCTGCCAATGATCTCTGCCTCAATGCCAGCCAGACTTTGATCCTTCTCATTGGGACACCTGCTCCCAGCTTCTCTTCACTCTCTGGCCTGACTCGTTGGGTCCCCACAACTCACCCACCTGTGTGGTAAAAAATCTTGGGATCATCTTTGACTCCTCTCTCTCCTTCTCTCCACACATTTTGGACATTGCCAAGAAGTCCAACTTTCAGCTCCTACTCCTTAGAGGCACTTTACCTTTCCTCACCTTCCCCCAGAAGCTCAATGTCTGCAGAGCCCTGGTTCTCTCTAAACTTGATCACTGTAAAAGCCTCTTCCTCAACCTTCCTCTTTCCTTCCTTCGCCCCTTCCAACTAATCCAGAATAGGGCTGCAAGACTTATCCTTGGCCTCAAGCCCATGGAATGCATCGCTCCAGCCCTAAAGTCTCTCCACTGGCTCCCAGTAACTGCAAGGATGGATCAAATTCAAAACATTCTGCATGATCCACAAGGCTGTCTGGGGCCAGGGACCTCTCTACATCCAGCTTTCCATCCCTAAATACCACCCAGCCAGAATCCTTTGGTGCCCTGGTTCCAACTCTCTGCGGGTCAGATGTTTCTCCAAGCAGAGAGTGGGAGGTAGATCTCACTCCTCGGCTGGCACCTCCCTCTAGAACATCCTCCCTCTACCCATCAGACTTGAGCCAGATCTTCTTAAGTTGCTGAAACTTCTGAAGACCTTCCTTTTCTCCGCTTCCTTCCTCCTCCCCTTCCTTTGCTAAGCTCTCTACCTGCCACTATGGCAGAAAGTAGGGAAAAAGGGCGGTAAAACAAGAAGGCAGCAGTTAGAGCCTGACAAGGAGTGTGTTATTTTTGCGATTGCTGTCAAGTGGCCCCAGGTGTGGTACATTAAAGGGAGCGTCAGTTACAGGTGACCTGGTTTCACCATATGGGTCCCCTAGTCAAGCAGGACGAAAATGTCTGCTTGAGAGACAGAATGTGCGCTCTAATCTTATTGTTAAGGGAGGACTGGCATTGGTCGGCACCCTAGTTCACCTTGGGGTTCAGGACCCTGAGGCTGACCTTTGTTTAATTATTTTGATCTCACACAGCCAAATTCAGCTGATCTGTTTCTCTTCCCACATGTGGAGAGGTTTGCACCGAATCTTTTGAGGAAAAAGTTGAATAACAATTCTAGGAAGAAGATGAGAAGAGATTGCCCCCAGCCTTTTATAAGCTTGAAACAACATTCCTAGTGTGGACCCGAAAATGTCTATTTTCTATTCTCGCTATGGTAAGCATATATAGCGAGGGGTGTTGATAAGACCTGGACTTTTTGCATGGACCACTTACAAAAATGCGGTTGATGCCGTGTTGTTAATAATGGACCTTGTGGAAGAGGCTTCGTTCACAAAGAAACTTCTGGATGTGGATCTGATGAGTGCCTGGGTGGAAAGAGCATTATGATTTATTGGGGATTTGAAGTTACTCACTCTTGCCAATGGCCAAGGCAAAGGAGATACTGAAGCGGTTTGCTTTAGAGATGGCTCTGTTGCACAACAAAGGGCCTTTGGAATCAGCAGGCTTGGTAAGAGGGCAGAGTTAAAGTAGCCAGAGAAGACAAGGTGGAGCCAAGACGAACTTCCAACAACTTGGTTTTCTGTTGGGGATCCTTTCCTTCCTCTGCCCGCCATTTCCTGCAGGACTAGGCACACTGGGTATAATGCATGAAGGCGAGGGTCACTTGTTACAGCAACAGGGATTGCCCCCTCTCAGGAGGCTTGTTTTTGTCCAATCCCCTGTGAGGTTGTGTCTTTATGAGAAAACTGGTGAATATTGGCGGTGAACTGCTCTGGTCCAAGTCCTGCCACTCTGCGTGTTACACTAGAACAAGGCTCCTCCGTGCAGGTGAAGGAACCCCTGAAAGGTTTCAGACAAGGTCTCTGGACAGGGAGTGCATAGTAAGAAGGACTCACCTTCTCCTAGAGCCCCTGGATTTGAGCTCACAGCATCCTGAGGATACCAAAGCAAACTGAAATACTGGTTTGCCACTTCGAGCCATGTTCAAGCTAATTCAACTGTGCTCAATGCTGGTGAGCCATTGCAGGACCCGCATTGTTGCTTTTGGCACTCTTTTGCATCATCAAACTACTGACTGTATCTTCAAACCTTTTTGATGCCACCTCTCAACAGTAGCGCTCTTTGCCGCCCAAACTCGAATTCTGACAAGAGCTGTGAAGGCATCGACTTTCTGCATCTTTGAGCACTGCACAATCTAACAGGACCTTGTCTTGACCTGACTCAAACACTGACTCAAACCACTAGAAGTCATCTTGTCACTTGCTGACTCAAACCAGTGGAACCATCATTTCATCACGACTTGAACCTGTTAGACCCACCGAACCGTATTGTTTCGAGCACCGTCTCGAACCACATAGAGCCCAGTCCCGATGCCGACTTCACGTCAGCTTTCCACTGGATCAATGTGACTCATATCATCTTGAAACCGGGTCAACCATGGTAAAAAGTGTCAAAGGCCTAGCTTGATGCTTCTCAAGACAAGAATAAGGTACTGTTAAGAGGCCATGTCCCCCTGGTCTAATATCTGGGACCAAAGTGACCACTTGTAAGCCCTCTGTTGGGCTTATTCTTCAAGAACATATCCTTAGAACAGTAACATTGCTGCAATTCCCTGTAAAGTAACCTCTCGACAACCAGACCAAGAAATAACAACCCTCTAGGGAAAAAGGCTTGGTGCGCCCTTTTGTGAGAACAAGAGCTTTATTTGCCGTAGAGCTCTATCTCTTCTTCAAAGCAAGCAGCACATTATAAGTGCAAAAATCGTCATTTGTGACACATACAATATACAGTGTTTATCCCCCACCCTCATTGGCTGTCGTCTATTTATATACTAGTAATCAAATATAGTCCTCTAGTTTAATGGTCACATCTTCTCTGACACCAACGTCTTCACTCGTGGGTGATGATCTCTTCACCTTGCATCACTGAAAATGATTAGTTAGGTTTCTAAAAACACTGCCCTGCCCTAGGACCTAATCACGTGATGTGCACCAGGCTGTCAAAATGAGCTCAGTGGATAACTTTGAGGTCAGTCTGGTTCTTGTGAATAAAGCATCCTTTTCTCATCCCAGACAAACACGCACCCTCGTCATATCTCCCCGCCGAGATCTTCCAAGAGTTAGCATCATCCTTTGCTCTCCTGATACAAATCTTAGACTTCGTTGTCTTCTGCTTCCCCTTTATCAGCTTCCCCTCCCAAGGGGTAGGCCTGTGTTTCCTGCAAGTCCCACTAATCAGTCTGAATACTGAAGGATTTAGGAGTTTTGGTCAAGGGCATCCAGCAGTTCTAATGGGATGGCCATTATCCTGGGGAGTGTTAATGTCCTAAGTATCTGCTTGCATTTTGGTAGCTCAAGACCTCTGCCCTGGCTCCCATGGGTTTGTCTTGCACAGCTGGCCGCAGACCTTACTCGTGTTTGGCCACTCACATTCCTATCTAATTTCTCAAAGCTCGAACAAGATGTATGTGTGTGTGTGTTTGTGTTCCCTAATTCGCCCCGGGTGGGGGAATATTGAACCATGAAGCCTCGTTATTTCATGCTTTAACACAGCTTGCAAGGATTCAGGCCTACCTTCGAATATGGTGCCAAGATCCTTTCGATGTGTATGTCGTGCGCATACAATGCATTCGCCTAGCATTCTTTGAAGCTTGTTGTTTTTTTACCTTTTAAAGTCCTATAGTAAACATGCTTAGTGCCATTCACCTATACCTGCAAGTATCCCTCCTCCCCCCTGTATCCCCTCATGTGTATTTCCCACATATTAGTATATTTCCCACAATCAAAATCATTTGGGAGGGGCTGGGATCTGAACATGCATTCTAACAGCCTGAACACCGTGCTCCTACAACAATGTTGCAGACTGGTGATCTGGGCATTGTGGGGATCCAGTGGATTGGCACCTAAAGAGGCATATTTTCAGGAATTACAGGAATTTTGTATATGTTCCCATTAGATCTCTTTGCAATGCCTCTCAGCTGCCTGCCCCTGGGGCAGATGGAGACCTGATAAAACGCCTCACGCATTGGACACCTTCGTACAGGAATGGCCTTAACGTCCTCTGTATGTATTCCCTCCATTCATATTGGTTCTTTGCATCCTATTTTACATCAACAAGTGAAGGGGAACCAGATCGAGGCAACTGATGGGCCTAGCAAAAGACATACGGGAGTTCTGCCTTCCCAGACAGGTAAAGATTCAGGCAGAATTCAATCCGGGATCCTACAACAATGTTGCAGACTGGTGATCTGGGCATTGTGGGGATCCAGTGGATTGGCACCTAAAGAGGCATATTTTCAGGAATTACAAGAATTTTGTATATGTTCCCATTAGATCTCTCTGCAATGCCTCTCAGCCGCCTGCCCCTGGGGATTCTGCTGATGGAGACCTGATAAAACGCCTCACACAGTGGACACCTTCATACAGGAATGGCCTTAACGTCCTCTGTATGTATTCCCTCCATTCATATTGGTTCTTTGCATCCTATTACAGGGACTGTTGAAGGGGCAACATTTGCTCACATCACTCCATTTTGGCTTTCCCAGGGTTGGTTTCTAATAGCACTAGAACTGGCCATATATAGTGCAAAGCTATGACCATCCTTTGCTGACCATCTGATGGGTCCAGTGGGAGAACATCACCCATTATTGTTGAACAGCAGTCTTATTCTCATGGAGTTGCTGGTGTTGGTGATTGATGGGCACCCAAAGACATTTCAGAATCCGCTTCCATATTCATTAAGAATTCCTGGGCACCTAGTAGCTCTTGGTCCCTCGGCTCTACATGGAAGGCCTAGGTTAGCTATATGCTCAACAGGATTCTGATCCCTATCAGGCAGTGGTAGAGCAAGATGACTTTTTAGCGATCTTGGAAGACATTTTCTCCTTTTGTACTGTAAAACTGTATTGCTCGGTTATTTTGGTCTACCATGGGTTTCCAGTGATGGAATGTCTTCTGGTGTAGATGGAAAAGGGTGTCCAGGCATCAATTCTGCCCACACTTAGGTACTCTGAGGTTTAGGATGTTAAATCACAAATGGGGAGTAAAAAGGAAATATGTGATCCTATGTAGAGAAACCAAGCAATGATTGTTTTTCTACCCAATAGCTTCTCATAATATACAGGAGACAGTCGGTCGCCAACCTTAGGCACGCATACCTAGGATACTCAAGGGTCTAATTGAACAAGATAATGACCAGTTGATTAGGCATCCCAGGAAAGCGATTTGGCCATTACAATAGATGGTGCACAGTGGTCAAGAATTATTAACAGTATTGCAAATCCTAGCTTGACAATTAGTCAGCAAAACATTAGGTTTACAGTGAACTAACCATTGTTGATTTTGAATCAAAGATCTGGGAATTTAAAGACATATCCTGACAGTTTGCGATTGGTTTTATGGATACTCCTGGGATGAATGTTTAGTAGGCTGAGTCTAATAACTAACCTAAGTCAGCCACCTAAGCACTCTCACATTACCATTCATCAATATCTTAGCTGTGACTGCATTGAATGAGCTTATTCATAAAGCACATACGGTTGTGTTAAAGGGTCAGATTTAGAAATTGAAATGCTTGGGAAAAACCCCTTTGATGACTGGTTTCATGATTTAGGACAATTAGCTTCTGTGGATGATGCACCAATGAAAGACAACACCAAAAGAGTATGGAGTAGATTTGAGACATTGCACTGCTTCAGATCAGTCAGCCAGCGACTGTAAAGGAATCCTAATCCCTCAACTCAGAAGATCACTAACAACCTTCATCTGCAAATTCCTCCTGAAGTGCTCACCCAAATAGAGCTACCAAACTGTCTGTGTATCGCCAATTTCGAGCCATACTCTTGGACTTCAATATCTGGTTTGAGAAAAAGGAAACCCTACCACAAAATCTCTTGCGGAAAATATTACTGCACTACACCTCAAACAAAATGTTAAGGGACCCACTCACATATTTGACACACCCTGGATGCAATCTTCTGCAACCAAAAGGTAGTGTTTGTTCTCCCTCCAGCGCTCTGTGCTTTGGGAGACCACTTATATATGCCATTCAAAATATTTACAGAAGCACCATTATCACTGAATCATACATAGGGCTCACAACCACGACCAGACACTGGAAAAACATACAAACAGACATTATATTGGGAAGGCCAGAAACATGCAAACCAACCTTCACTACAGATAGACCAACACCTATACTGAATGAGAAACCACAACATTCTTAACTGGATTATTTTCAACTTGGCGGGATCGCCCCTAAGAATTAAACACATTGCCTATCATCAACAATTGCCAAGAAAGCATACGACTCCCAAGGCATAGAATTGGTACAACACATCCAAAAGAAATGTTTATGATCATCCCAGATTCAGAACCCTAACAGCTTGCAATACAACCCCCATTCCAACTCAAGAACTCTGTGATCTGATTGTAACCTATTTCAAAAGATCCTCCAAATCGAATATCATTTGAATAATAAAGGATGTTCGCCCTAATACCTCACAAATGATGCCCTCTCCAACTTCCTTTCACCACTGAATCCTGAAACTGTAAAGGATCGCTGAAGGATCCTTGTACACCCAACTTATACAAATCCATCAGAAACATCTGGAACAAACGTCTATATTAAACTTTGTTACTATCTAGCAACAACCCCTCCAGATATAAAAACACGCCTTGCAAAAGTGAACACAAGGATGACTTCAAACAAAATAAAAAGCAGGCTTACCAAAACTAAACTGATGTTTCTTTTACCGCCACCACTATGTCCTAGACTGATAATATTGTCCATGAACAATATCGTCCTCCATCTAAGGAATCTCTGTACCACTATTGACAATGCTCTCGCACTTAAATCAAAGGTGAGAGACATTTTCAGATACTGATTGTTTCAACTCTGCACTCCATGCCGAATTGATACTTTAGATATCATTCACCCACAGAACAAGACTAAGGGCCTCATTACGACCCTTGCGGAAATGGAAAAATGATGGCGGAAATGCAATACCGCCATCGAACACCGCTCGTTGCGATCATGACCCGTCACCGTAAAGTACGATGCCATTAGCGACACCGCAGTGAACGGCAACGCTAACTGCACCAAGTACGCGCACGCGCGCCTTGCAAAACCGGAATCACCGCCATGGCGCAACGGTACGCGAATTCCGACCCTAGCGGACATGTACTGAACGCCATCAAGCACGTCGTAAAGTACCATTCCGCCATGGCGAGAAATATGGCAACGCGAACCAACCGTAAATGGCCCACTGAGTGCCTGTACTCCACTCCCTGGCCTCATCGCACAACTCCTGGCAGGCGCAATGTACTCACACTATGCAACCAGTGAAATCCACAATTCACCCATGCATGCCAACGTAGAAAAGCATGCAGGGGCTCAAAGCGCCCCGTGAGTGGGCATCCATGTACGGCATGTCACCATAGCCGTACTGACGCAGCACAGGCATGTGAAGGTACAATACATCAAAATGAAAATCAAGAACACATGACACAAAACAACAGTAGTCCCCCATCGCTTGCCACCAGCGCAAGGCAACATCCAAAACAGCCTCCTGAGGGGGATTGCACCAGCCCTGTACTCATGCCAGTAAACAAACCAACCATCAGCAGAAGCATGTACCACACAAGTCGGCAGAGTGACTGAGCAGCCAGGCTCATCCCAAGAGGGGCCGATGGGAGCTGCAGGGCACAGATGGCATCAATACAGAAGCTATTCCAATGGACATGACCCCAGTCCCCCTCCAACAAACGCACGCAAACACAGTCACCTGTGACCAGCCACATTCTGAACAACCCATCATTCCACCAATCGACCTGGCTGACAGGCACCAGTCGGCCAAAAGCCAATCCCCCGCCCCTGAACAGCACATCACGTAAACAGTCACAATGGCAGCCTCTATCCGTGACCATACTGTGCTACGTAGGCAAACGCGGCCAGTACTGTACCACACAACTCAACTCAGAAGGCGGAACACAATGCAGATCATCACGCAATACATACCGCCACAAAGCGAAAATCGCCACATCACCTGCAAAGAACAACGCAACACGACAAATATCGGAATACAATTTAAATGCACATCCAAATGACAAAGGCCCCACAGCAATTTGCAAAATACCACCAAAACAACCATCATCACCGAGGGCTGCATCTGCAAGAATTGACCGGCTTCCACTTGTGTGACGCCCTGTACCATCATGGCACACAGGGCCTACATCAACGTTCCAAAAGGCAACATGGAAGCGGCAAGAACCGCAGGTCCGTCCCATGAGGCAGGCACTAGTCGAGCTGAAAGGCCGAAATGTTGCACCTAGCCACCAGTACAGCGTAAGGGCATGTGGCCCATTGGCGATCGTCCCATATGATCGAAATGGTGCTCCACTGATTCACCCGAAGCTGCAGGAGTCGAGAGTAAAAACCATCTGGAGGAGTGGCGTAGAGATGGCATCTGCAATAGGGCAGGAGATACCTGTCACCCAAAAGAAACACAAATCAACCGATTGCATTACGGGACTCATGATGCATTACAATCTTCATTCAACACACCAAATCCACACCCACATGCATGCTAGCCCACTCCAAAGGAATATACACACCCCTAAATCAGTATCGAATCATAACGAAACCAATCGAGCTAAATACACCATTGGCAACGTCGGTTACTGTGCATGCGTCCGTCAAGATAGAACCCATGACATGGGATTAGTAACGTGCCTAGACACAAGTGTATGAAGGCGCGTCGAGACAGGGAGGATCCGACAAGGGTAGATAGACGTATGTCCCACTATGGCAGCCTTGCATCACATAACGCAGGGGAAGGGGAGTGAATCAAAAAACCCATGTACATGGCAGACCCTAAACGGAATCATCAGTCCATGCATCCACACATCATTCCCTCATCCCGCAATGAAAACGCATGAATATTCACTCACATAATATGTGAAACTTCCATCGCGTCTGTGCGTAATGCAGTCCGCAAAAACCACTGTGCCCCTGGCCGGATCTGTAGTGTTGTGAAGCAAGATGGATTTGGGAACGTCCTGCCTTATCGTCCACTACGCTATTGCGCATCCCATTCAATTCATATCATTCATTGCCTGCTCGTTATGGGCCATGTCCCAAGGACATTCTACAATAGAACGTTACATTTCCAGCCAGACCTGTGGGCGTATCCTCGCCGCTACTTCAAAACCCAAAATGCTGGCCTTCGAATTCCTCACTTGCAACATTACGTCGAAAAGGCTTCTGTGAACGCTTGCATTCACAATTACATCAATGTAGTGCGGCTGTGTGTCATGATGCTAACTGGCTGCAATCACAAATGGGACGCCACGCCCGTCGGTGAAGTACGTTACTGTGCTGCATGAGGGTCGGCCATCGATCGAGCCCTACATACCACTGACTCTTCACAGGTATGTAAGCGGCTGCAATCATAGCATGTGTAACAATGGGAGCATAGCATGAAGATCAGTCAAAGTACATCACACTGCCATCGGGATTAGATACATGAATCAAATCCCAAGATGCCATGCGGCCAAATGCAGCCTTACGTGCGGGACGTGCTCGACCAGAAGGGATTGCATCTGCCACAGATTCATTCAATCAGCACAGGTGGAGGCCATACAGGCCGACAGCACATATATTGCAGACCCAAACCCCTCCCACAACCACTCCCACTCCAAAATGCTACCGGCAGGACTAGCGATGTTGGGCCTGGGGTACCAGATAGCACTGCAAGTGCTACAACTACAAGAAGACGACGAACAACAACAGGTACAACAACCGGGCGCACAGGGGAGACGGAGGAGAAGGAGGAGGAGGAGGGCAAGGTAGGGTCAGCAAGGCCCACAAGCACTGCCACTACCACCACGCAGGCGGCCCGCAATCCCACGCCTCCGAGCCGATCCGTTCAACCTCACTGCTGAGCAGATCCACACCCTCTACCGTTTGGACCGGGACACCATAATCGCCATTGTGGACATGACACATGCTGACCTCGTGAGCATGATAGATAGCCCAACCGCCATCCCACCCCTACTGAAGGTGGTGTCTGCACTCCACTTCCTGGCCACAGGCACCTACCAGCACACAGTGGGACAGTTGCATGGCATTTCACAGCCACTGTTCTCACGGACACTCTTCCAAGTGCACGATGCCCTCCTGAAGCACGCCGACGACCACATCACACTACCACGCACGTACCAGGAGATTACCAACGCTAAAGTGGGATTCCATGCACTTGGCGGCATCCCGGGTTGCATTGGTGCCATCGACTGCACCCATGTTGAATTGGTTGTCCCACATGCCATGGAGGTCCAGTACCGCAACCGGAAACAATTTCATTCAATCAATGTACAAATGGTGTGTGACTCCAACAAGATATTTACGCATTGTTGTGCCAGATTTCCAGGATCTACCCATGATTCTATGGTCCTGAGGAACACAAGAATACCACGCTACATGGAGCGACACGCAGGGCACAGATCCTGGCTACTCGGTGAGTCTCATTCCATGCATGACATCGTGGCCCATTTGATGCGTCAATGACCTTGCTGGGGGGGGGGGGGCTACTTAGCACTATCATTCCACTGACACCCTTTATTCGTCTCATACAGGTGATGCCGGGTATCCACTGAAGAGATGGCTCCTTACACCAATCCGGAACCCACAGAACGAGCATGAGGAGGACTACAACCATGCCCACTCACGTACCCGTGTGGTCATTGAACAGGCATTCGGCCTACTGAAGGCTCGTTTCCGCAGCCTCAGCAGGTCTGGCGGGGCACTCATGTACAGCCATGAGAAGGTTTCTAGGATGGTCATGGCATGTGTCATGCTGCACAACATGTGCATACGTAGGAATGTGCCCATGCCCCCTGACGCTGTACTGCATGCACCTGAAGATGATGATGATGATGAGGGTGGGGATGTGGAGGCACCTCAAGGAGTCCATGAGGCACAGGATGCACGTGCAATCCGACAGAGCATCATAGATGCATGCTTCTAGCAACCACGCATGGTGCCTATTACACGGAAAGGGGACCTGTGGCACTGTGTGTGTGTAGTACAGGCACATTGTGGACTGTACGCCTATGAAGGCCTCGTACGCAAATATCAATGTCCACACATGTCATTGGATGATAATGAGGTGCTGTATTGTTAATGTGATTTGATTTATACACCCTATGGACCCGCCACCCAGTGAAGCCCAACACACCCCCTCCACCCTACTACCTCCCCCCCCAACACCAGTGTCCAAATATGCATGCTGTCCGTGGGTAGACGCTATTGCAAGCCCCCTCTACGGGTATCAGGGGCACCCCTGCCCGTGGAGCGCAGGTTCCTGCCAGATCTGCGTTGGGGGCTGCCCTGGACGGAACTTGCCACGGATGATGTCTCTGCCTGCTCGCGTCCATGCATGTCTCTGAGGGTTTGTGAGAGCTCCGAGAGCACACGGCGCACAGCAGCAAGTTCAGCACAGACGTCTTTGGACGTCGCATGCAGTTCCCCCCTCAGGCTCTCGGTGCTTTTCTCCATTTGTGCTCTCAGGCTCTCGGTGCTTTTCTCCATTTGTGCTCTCAGGCTCTCGGTGCTTCTCTCCATTTCTCCCCTGAGGCTCTCACTACTTTTCTCTATTTGTGCCCTGAGTGTCTCGGTGGATGTTTCCATGGCTGCCCTGGAACCCCCGCATTCATTTGCATGGTCCTTGAGTAGCGTGGACGCTTCCTGCTGTTGCTCGATCAGCAGGTCGAGGGACTGTTGCCTCTGCTGGGCCATGGACATTTGCGGTGGTGTGACAGGGGGGCTGCTCAACACATGTTGCCTTGGCACAGGACTTGTGGGGGTTGGCCAGTCGTCGTCTTCAGGGTGCCCCTGCGTGGTTTCGTCATGGTGTAGGGGATGGAACATGCAGGGGGATTGGGAAAGGTCATGGATGGTACCTACGTCGCCAGCACTGTTTTCCGTGTCGGAGCATGCTGGCATGACAGCTGTGTCACCTATGGTGCTGCTACCACCAGAGGCAGTGCCATCAGATACGTTCTTTGGGGGGACCTGTGGTGCTGGGGTTGTGGACTTGCTGGCTGCTGGGGTGCCTGTTGCAGTCCCCTCCAGTGTGCTGCCACTTGATTCCTGCTGCTGCCGTGTCTTGATCCTTGCACCTGAGGTGGAGGCTCTTGGGACGTTGGTCCTGGCCCTCTTTGCAGGCGTGCTGGTAGGGGTGTCCTGCAGCTCGTCGTTGGTATCGGACCCTGTGGTGGAGTAAAGAGGGGCGAGCGTTAGTTATGGGTCTGTCGGATTTGGAATGGCAACGTATCAAATGCATTGGGGTGGTACATGAGGCTGATTTGGGACTGGGCCTTGGAGGTGGTCTCATTTTCGTGTGGATTGAGGATGCATTCATTTGGCTGCCTGCAGTTAGGGGGTGCATGCTGCACATGTAGGGGTTGTTTATGGCTTCTTGATTGATTTGTTTGTTCATTCTGACTTTTAGAGGGCGCTGTCAGGGCAAAGTATGTATTGCACTATGGGGTCACATGGTACTGCACATGTTCGTGGTTTGTGGATTTCGCATTGTTTCTCTTGGCCAACCTACCTGATTCTCCGGATGTCGGCACTCCTTTCTCCATCCCTCCGACTCCCTCTATGCTCTCCATTCCTATGGTGGAGGCGCAGATTTCCTCCCAGGGGGTCAACTTGATGGGCGACTCTGAACCCCCCCCGGTAGCTGTGGCGATGTTCCTGTTCGCAGAAAGTATGCTGCGTACGCGGATCCGCAGGTCGTCCCACCGCTTGCGACATTGCTGTGGCGTGCGGGGTGTTGTCCCCACCGCACTTACGCGCTGTGCCACCAGGGCCCATATGGCCTTCTTGTTGGCAAGGGCCGTCCTGGTCATTTGACTGGAGAAGACGACGGCGGAATTTTCCTGGAGGGTCTCGGTGAGCACGGTCAGTTCCTCTCGGGAGAAGTGTACCTGCCGCTTGCGGTCACACGCTTTCTTGGCTACCTTTCCCATATTTATTTTTTTAACTGGGGTTGCTAACGGGTTGGGATGTGTGTCAGGGTCGGATTTTTTATGGTTGTGTTGGGATTCGGATTTTATAGTTGTGCGGCGTGCTGTTTCCCGTTCCGGCCACATGCTTTTACTTCCGTTTCCGTATATTTACGGTGGCCGTAATTTGCGGTGCACGCTCGTTACGGTGACCGCTCATTACGGTGACCGCTACGATGGGTGGCGGTATTGCACCTGGTGCAGCGTACGGCGGCGGTAAGGGCCGTTTTGGGGTCATTTCCGCCATCGCAGCCTTTCGGATTCCGCCATGGCGTAATGCTCGTGCCCGATGGGTCGTGATTGGCCGCACTTTGCTCCTTCGTGCAATGGCGGAAACGCTATTTACGCTGTTGCGGTCCGGTCAGTCACTTTCCGCCAGGGTCGTAATGAGGCCCTAAGTGTGCCTGACAAACTAATTAGAAAAGGCATTGCTAAAATGAAACAAGAAAAATCACTCACTATTACATCGTTCTTCTGGACAGGCCTCTGCTGCTCTGCTCCAGGGGAGTAACTTTCGTTTTTTGAGTTCCTGCAAGAGTAAGGACCACCCCATTGGGGTGGGACTTCCTCTGACAGCAAAGCAAGATTCACAAGCTCAGGGGGGAGGATCAAGGCTGGGACTAAAGGCCTGGCCCCTCTCTCAGCTCGTGGCATCATTGTGTCTCATGAAGTAACCCACCCCCTCTCCAGTCTCTTGCACAGACTGGGCTGGCGTCCTATACATTCCGACCCCACCCCAGCATGTATGAGGGACAGAATAGGGGGTTGGGTCAAGGGCAAAGTAAGCCTTCATAGCGTTACTTTGTTAATGACCCCAGGGCTCAGTTTGAGCCGGGCTTCTTGGCTTTCTATGCCTCGCCTGAGCTCAAGCAGCACTACGCATGTGCAATGGGATGGCTCATTGGGACTCCCCACTGCACATTCGAAGTGCAACTAGTGCAGCCACCATGTCCATGAATGACATGATTTTAATGTCACTCATGGACATGATTGTGAGTGGTGGACTCGTCTCCTGGAATGTCGGTGGGACTCTGCCCCTAGCGCCCCTATTGGCCAGCCGCCACTGCTTTCAGCCTTCGGGCAGGTGTCTGTGATCATAGAGGTTACAAGTTTGATTAATGCAGGTTTGAGCTTCCTTTAACACAATGCTTTTGTGCACTTACTTTACAATAACTAGGACTAAGTAGATAGGCACAGCCCATTTCACATCACTCATACTCACCAGATCACTGCAGTATTTATTTCTACTGTGTTCCTTCGTGCCCCTTGATAAAGAACGATTGATAGCCTTGCATGTGACACAAGGTATGGTAGATCAATTAGAATGTACGCTTAAGAGTAACACAGAGCTACTTCAATGATTAATTGCTGCAGACACACTGGGCCTCATTACGACTGTTGTGGTAAGGCAATAACGACGCTGGTAGTGCTAGCGGTGCCTTTGTTGCCATGCTCAAGGGTGCCACTCTGGGTGCCTGGTCAGACCAGGCATTCAGAGCGGCACCCGCGGGCAGTCCAGGATGGTAGCAGCGGATGGTACGGCTGCTACCATCCTCCCCAAATGGGGGCTCAAATGGGAATGGGGACGTACCGGCTCTGGGTCCCGCGAAAGGGAATTACTGGGCCCTCCAAGGGCGGAATGGCCCGGTAAGTCCCCTTTTGCGGGACCCGGAACCAGACCTGAGTTTAGGGGTAGCCATGCCCTTATTAAGAGCATGGCTACCCCCAAACTAGTAATGAGGCCCACTGTTCCATTTAGAAGCTAATGTCACCAGTGTTTGAACTTCAATGAAGGACATTCCTGATGCAGCATACTAACAGTGTTTTTTTGCCTATTTTCTCTTTACATGTTCTCTGTGTGTTGTCTGGGGCCTTATTATGGTTTTTTGATATATTTACTTTGTGTCCTTCATCATCATTCATTATAATGTTTTTTCACTTTCATGTTTCTTTACATTATGCTTTCTGTATCGTTACTGTTTTTTGGTTTGCACACTTGTATGATTGAATTCCCATTTGTGGTTTTCTGTCCGATTTATACTTTTATGTTTTTCTGTTGACTTCATCTTTATGACAATGATCTTCTCCACCGCCTATGCTGGTCCCCATGCAATATGGCAGTCACCTTGATTGATATAACTGTAATCTTTGTGAACCCATGGCGACATTTGATTGATGTGGTCTATATGACCAATTTCTGTTCTGGTTGGAGAAATACAATAGATTATTGCCCTGATGAAGGACCTAAGAGTCTGAAATGCATTGGCCTATTGGCATCTGCAAATTAATCAGACACAATAAAAATGACCACAAAAACATTATTCAAATTGATTATTCTACGTACCTAATGACGCACACTAGAAGAGAAAAAGAACCCAAAATTGTAACAAGTGTACAGCCCTCACTGACGACTATCTAGACGTGGTCCTTTTTTCATAGGATGAAAGAGACTCACAGTCCAAGACTTAGCAGATGTGAACCGTTCAGTTAGAAAATTGCAAAGCTGATCAGAAAAAGTGGAACAAGGAGCAAAAGATCTGATAATCATCAGCCCAAAAATGAACAATGAAAACCAAATGAGAGAATATTAGCAGAGAGAGGAATAATATGTATAGAGAAAATAGTAAAAGACTAAGGACCAAGGCTTATGAAAACCCCAAAACACAAGAGTAGGGAGAAAAAAGATTCACCAGTCTGAAACTCAATACGTGTTGTTTGAGAGCTAAAATGAAAGCCAGGATAGAACAGAGACAGAAATAACATGAGAAGAAATAGAAGCAGCAGACAAAAACAATAAGAATAACATATTGTTTAGTGTCATGAGAAGAGGCAAGGAACTATGCTGCATGCAAAAGAGATATTTTTAAAAAGAATCAGCAGGGTAAAAATCTGATTTTAAGGAAAAGAGAAGGGAAATGGATTCCAGAAAAAGGGGTTGCCTAGAGTGGACAGCCCCTTCCAAGTGGAAGAGAGGTACAATGACAATTAGGAGGAAGGGGGGAGTTTACAGAAGGTTTTATAAGAAAGGGGAGGATAGTAGTGTGCTTAAAAGAAAACTGAAATATATCAGTGGAAAAAGTGGGTGGTTGGGGTTCTCTTACCATGGGTTCTCATTATCCAGATCGATACGAGCATCCTGGGGTAGTCCTGTTGCTCCCTTTTTCCTTTTTGGATGACCCTAAGAGCCTCTTACAGTAATTCCTCTTCTACATTGTTGTGATGAAATGAGTAGTACAGGGATGAGTAGTAACTGTAGAATATCTAAATTGGGCAACAAGTAGTACAGGAGGATTTTCCACCCACTCAAAATTTGTGTTATTAAATAAAGTTCTTTTAATTAAAAAAATATTGATTCTATACAGGCTGCTTCCTCTTTTGGGACAAGAAACACACAGTGTTGCACCGAAGGTCTATATATTAATAAAATAGAAATAATTGAATCAACTTAAATATACATAAATGACTCATCTATGAAATTTCAATGGCAATGCTGACTTCCCTGAAGAATTATGAATACACTAGTCATCTCAATTAATTTACAGGAATAGAGACTTTTGTAATACACATCACCATATATACATTTGTTTTTGCCTGAGCACACATCCACCAGGGATTGAAAAATACCCGCTAGTTAAGGATAAAGCTATCATTTGATAAAAACACATTTAAATCAGAACATCCCTGTCTATTTAAATCCCTCTCCTTCTTTGGAATTAACAGTCAAACACCATTCCAGAAACTCAATTTAAAGGACAGGCTACTTACTACTACTGCATGTAAATTGCATGCTAAAAGGAATATTTATGTTTAGCATGTATGTTTGCTAGATTCCCTTCAGTGGTGTTTCTATTGCATTCATGTGTAAAAGTATACATTTGTCATTTTCAATTGACAAATTAAAGGTAGGGAAATGGGTAGCAGTTAATAGCCCTTTCTATCGCATTCTCGAGAGGTTCAGTGCCAGTAACAGAACTCTGCTTGGTGATATAACCAGGGAATGATTTATTTTCCTAGACGTTTACACAGTGAGATATCCTTTTAGTTTCCACGATAATTCTTCTGTGCTTGTACACTGAACAGAGAAGGAGTCAAGAGATCTCTCAGTATTTACCATAAGATATATTTCATCAAAATTTTAAAATGTGTTATTGTTATATTTCAAGTCCATATATGTATGTTTGTTTCCCACTTGATATGGGCTTTTATTTAACATGGATGAATCGTTTTTTTGGTTTCCCCTGAGAAGTTTTCACATGCATATGTGTTTTTGTGTATTTTACGCATATATGTAATTTTAAGTTGCTCCCATGTCCCTCTTTGTCCTTCAACATTGTTGGTCCCAATGTGAAGTTTGAATTGTTTATTGAAGTTTGAATTGTTTATTGATTTTATTTTGTATTAACATGTAAGTTTGAAAAGTTGATTGATTTCAGCTAAATCAAATAAAAAAATATATATATATTTCATCAAATCTATAAAATCTATAATTCTAGAAGCACATACGCTTCAGAAAAGAATATAAATTTACCAGGATGTACAGTCATTTTAAATACCCCCTTCCCTCAATAACAAATAAAAAAGGGTCTGAGATTTGATGTATTCCCCAGGTGGGCATCAGTCAGCAAGATTGGGTCGGTTTCCCACCACAACCTCATTTCCCTTTTCTGTATTGGCCCTGTCTGCTGTATTTTCCATTGAAGAAGGCCTGGGACTTTAGCTCCAGGTAGGCCTTTTTTTTACAGTGTGCTGCTAGAAATCCAAAATGAGTCCAAAAGGAAAGCAATCTATTCAATTCTCCTTTCTGCTGTTGTTAGTCCATCAATCAGTCCATCCTAGTGAGTGTTTAAGCCAATGTCAGTCTTCAGAATCTATGGGTTTGGACCTGTTATAGATTGGAAACCCTCTCCCTTTAAAAGAGGGTTTAATTTCTCTAACCTAATTGTTCAGTGTATGTGATTGGATAATGTTCCAAAATAACATCAAGCTAAACCATCCACTTCATACTCATTGGGCAAATGAATGAAAAGGGCAGTCTAATGGGAGTGACTTCTACACCCAGTTTCCCTCCCACTTTTTTTTTTTAAATCTGTTTTTATTGTTTACATTGTACCAATAACGTGGTTACTCAACAATACAACAGTACAGTTACACCCACCCCACCCTCCCTCCCTCCCCCTTTCCCAACTGTCCGGACCAAAACATAATACACCACAAGTTTCAGCTTTGTGTTTGTTGTGAGTCATTTGTGTCGTCGCCAGTGGAGCCTTCTGCATTAGGGTTGAACAATGTAAAAATTAGCGCCACCCATTGTAGTAGGTCGTCTGAGGTGTCCTGTCTTTGTCGGCTCTGGGCCATCTCCCAAGCCGCAGTTTCGGCATTCGTCCATTTGCGAAGGTCTTCCCACCATCTTGACAAGCAGGGGGCCTGCGGGCGCTTCCAGTTCATGGCAATGCGTCTCCTTGGCAGTATATACATTAGGTCTTTTAGTTTATTGAGTGGTCTATTCTTTTTACTTCTGGGGTATCTGCCGAGGATACATGCTTTTGGCGTGTGGACCTCCAGGGTGATGTTCGCCTCGGCCACCTTGGCTTTGACCTGAGCCCAGAAGGACTGTATGGTGGGGCATCCCCAGAACATATGTGTCATCACTGCGTGGGGTTCGTTGCATTTGGGGCATCCCTTACTCACGGCTCCACTAAATCTGGAAATGATGTCTGGCGTGAGGTACGCTCTGTTCGTAATGTAGAATTGAATGAGTTGGAACCTGGCATTCCTGGATACCTTCTTGTGGTATACCATTATGGCCTCCCACACTTTGTCTTCAAACTGTAGGCCAAATTCCTGTTCCCACTTTTCCTTACACTTAAGGCTTTGTTGGGTGACGCTGTCTAGCAAAGTATCATATATTCTGGAGGTTTCGTGGCCCCTCTCCGCTGCCCCGAGCAGGCTCTCAATGCTTTCATGTCCGGTGTTCAAGTTCTCCATCGTGGGCCAGCGAGCTGCTAGTCTCTTGACCACTGCATTGTGCAGTAAGAACTGTCCCGTGTGGATTCCAGAGATTTCATGTAGCTCGGTGAAATTTAAGATTCCTTGGTCGTCCACCAGGTCGCCCAGGGTGGCGATGCCGCTAGGTTCCCAAGTGTCTCTTATTATCCTTTGACTTCCCGGTCTGTTAGTCATGATGGCAGCTATCGGGATCTGTGGGGAGTAGGGGTCCGGGAGCATTGCGGCCTTGCAGGCCCTTTTCCATATCTGGATACCTAGAAGGATCAGGTGCGAGTGAGGTTGTTTGGTTCTAGGTTCAGACCACAGCAGATCCCTGAGTAGCAGTTGCGTGACTCCTGGCTGTAGCAGGCGAGTGTCTGTTGTGGCCTCGTCGGCCATCCATTGTATCACGTGCTTTAATTGTCCAGCAAGGTAATACAGTTCGAAGTTAGGCACCCTGAGGCCCCCTTTGTCATACGGTCTCTGCATTGTTTCCAGGGCGACTCTGCGCCTTCCGTCTTGCCACAGAAATGTCCTGCACAGCTTATGTAGTTCATTGAAGAATTGTCGTGGTATGCTATATGGTACGTTGGTGAAGAAGTAGAGAAGTCTGGGTAGCGCCACCATTTTTAGTAGGCCCACTCTGCCCGCCACCGATAGCGGCAGCCTGCTCCAGAACTCCATTGATTTTGCCAGTCCTTCCTTTGCCCTAACTGTATTCAGAGCGTGCTCTGTCTTGGGGTCTCTGTGCACCCTAATGCCCAGGTACTTAAAGGCAGGGGCGTTGCTAGGGGGGGGCTAAGGGGGCTATAGCCCCTGATCTTTTGGTTGTAGCCCCGGATAGAATCTCAGGAGCTACAGCCAAAAGACTAGCTAGCCCCCAGTCCCAACAGTTCCGACATCAGTGTAGCCCCGGATCTTTTCCAGACCTAGCAACTCCCCTGCTTAAAGGAGGAGGGTTCCCATTTCAAGGCTAGTTTGGGAAGCTCTCCGGCCACTTCTCCGCTCAAGGCGGCTAGGGGGAACAGGCATGATTTGTTCTGATTGATCTGGATCCCCGTATATCTGTGGAATCTGTCTAAAGTTTCTAGCACGTAGGGCAGTATGTGTGCAGGGTTCGTTAGATAGAGGAGCATGTCGTCGGCGTACATAGAAATCACGTGGTTCTCCCCGTCTACCATTATGCCCCCATCTCCATATTCTTGTCTTAGGTATGCTGCCACTGGCTCTATAGCCATAATGTACAGCATGGGTGATAGGGGGCATCCTTGCCTAGTTCCCCGAGAAAGCCTCCATTTGTCTGAGAAAGTGTTGTTGGTGCGTACTCTGGCCTCAGGGTTGGTGTAGATGAGTGTGACCCACTTAATGTAGCTAGGCCCTATCCCCAACTTGGACATGGTAGCCAGAAGCCATTTCCAGCGCACTGAGTCGAACGCTTTGGAGGCGTCCAAGGACGCCACAGCGCATTGCGTCTGTCTGCCTTCGGTGCTGTGGATGACATGGTGCAGTCTGCGTAGGTTTTCTGTGATGGTTCTGCCGGGCACATATGCCCTCTGGTCTTGGTGGATCAGGGTCAGGATGACTCTACGCAAGCTCATGGCCAGTATTGCCGTGAGTACCTTACTGTCTGTGTTTAGTAAGGACAGGGGCCTATATGAGCCGCACTCTGCGCCATCTTTGTCAGGTTTTAAGAGTGGTATGATGATCACCTCCCTCATGGTGCTAGGTAGTTGGCCTGTTTCGTATGCCTCGTTGAAGACTTGAGAGAGTAACGGGGCTAGTTCGTCTTCATAGGCCTTGTAGAACTCGCCTGGGAGTCCATCCGGGCCCGGCGCCTTCCCAGAGGGAAGCGTACTAATAACAACTGCAACCTCTTCAGGGGTTATTGGCCCTTCCAGGGATTCTGCTGCGTGTTCCTCAAGATGTGGTAATCTAATGATGTCCAGTACGTCCTCTTTTTCATTGTCTGTAGGCGGTGGGGTGTCAGTGTAGAGGGCCTGGTAATACCCAGCGAATGCGTGGTTTATGGCAGCTTGTGAGTGCGTGTCTATGCCTTTATCATCGCGTATACGGCAGATGGGTGTTCTGGGGGTTTCTCGCTTGTAAAGCCACGCTAGTAGCTTGCCCGGTTTATCACCGAGGGCGTGGTTTCTCTCGATATATTTGGCATAGCTGAGTCTTCCGAGGGCCTCCCAGTGCTGTAGGCAGGCCTTCTTTAGTTCGATTATTTTGTGTAAGTGGGCTAGGTCTGAGGAGGCTATAGATTCTAATTGCTTCAGCTCTTCTTCGGCGCTTGCTAACTTAGCTGTGATGGATTTTTGGGCTCCCCTGTGATGGCTATCATTTCCCCTCTGATCACTACTTTGTAAGCTTCCCATGCCGTGCGGACGTGCTGGACACTGTCCATGTTCGTCTGCCAATAGTTTGCTGTGCATTGTCTGATCTGTTCCTGAAATGCCTTATCCAACAGTGCTTCGCCTCTGAGTCTCCATGTGGGTATGGGGGGTCGGGGTGCCATTATTGTCCAAGAGGTAACTATGGGGGAATGATCCGATAGTACTCTGGCAAGGTATTGCGTATCCTCGAATGTGTCTAAGTGTTCTTCGCTCACCAATAAGCTGTCAATTCTACTGTGTACCGCATGTGGGGGTGAGTAAAAGGAGTAGACTCTGCCCTCTGGGTGTTGAGCCCTCCAGAGGTCTTGTAGGGCGTATTGATGTAAGAGGGCTTTCAGTATTTTAGTGGGAGGTTAGGGGCGGGTATGTTTACTATCCGATCTGTCCATGCGTGGATCAAGGGTGCAGTTGTGATCCCCCCCCCATATGAGCGTGCCGTCTCTATCCGGACTGAGCCGGGTGTATAACGAACGGAAGAAGACCGTCGCGTCGTGGTTGGGGGCGTAAGTGTTCACTAGGCAGACTTCTCTGCCTTCAATGGTGCCTCTGAGCAAGGCCATCCTACCTTCATTATCGATGTTAGTGTATGTTAGGTTGATGGGAGTGGAGGGGGCGATCCATATCAGAACTCCCCGTGCATAGTTGGAATACGTGGTGCCTATCAGGGTTCCTCTCCAACTCTTAGCCAATGCTGCTAGCTTCTGTGTATTCAGGTGGGTCTCCTGTAATAGGGCAATTCCTATCTTGTGGCGTTTAAGGAAGGTGTGCACCCTGTGCTGTTTAATGTAGCTGTTCAGGCCCCTGACGTTCCATGACATGACTTTGACTACGTTATTCATGAGTGTGGCGTGTGTGTGGGTATGTGGGTGGGCTGCATAGTGGCGTCGCCCTCTGGCCTATCTGTATACGGTTCAGTCGCTTGTTCTGGCAGGAGCCCCTGCTGACTCTAGATTGGGTAGGTGATGTGTGGTGATCAATGTGGTCCTCGACTTCCCCTTTAACTAACTGGGACGGGATTCCAACAGGCGGGTTCCCATCCCTACGAACAGTGAACTTGGCGTTAGCCGTTAACAGAACTAGTCTAGCGGGGTTCCCCCCGTTCTGACATCCCCGTTTCCGCTCCATTAGACCTACGGTCTCTTGGTGCCCTACGGGCGGGTTAGTCACCCAAAGAGATTCGGGGGTGCGGGCCAATCCCCTTGGTAGTGTCCGATACCACACAGTGCCATTCGGTCAGCTCCAAGACACTCATTGGTGCCACAATCTGCAAGTTGAGGTTACTTCACGTGCTTTCCAATAAGGAGGTTTCATTAGGCTTCCCTGGGGGTGCCGTTTTCTCGTGTTTTCCATTGCCTTCCGTCTATGTCAGGAATCTGCTCCCTGTCCATCCATTCGTTTATTTCTGCCGGCGATTCGAAGAGGTGCGTTCTATTGTTACGGATGACCTTTAGTCTGGCCGGGTACAGTAGCATGTATCGCAAGCCTGCATCTTTCAATCTGGCCTTAATATGGGCGTATTGAGCTCTACTCCTCTGAACCTGAAGGGTATAGTCCGGGTAGATTGCGATTTTGGCGGAGCCAAATTCTATGCGGCCCCTGGTCCGTGAGTGGGCTAGGATAGTCTCTCTATCTTTATAATTGAGGACTTTGGCGATTATCGGCCTTGGCGGATTCCCAGGTGGTGGGCGTTTAGTGAGAGATCTGTGCGCCCTCTCGATGGTGAACCCCTGAGACAATTTCCCGGCTCCGACCCCTTGCAGCAGCAGGTTCTCGACGAAGTTCGTAGGGTCATTTCCTTCTGTTCCCTCCGGCAGTCCAATGATCCTGATGTTATTACGGCGCGCCCGCCCTTCCGCCTCGTCCGCCCTGTCTTCGAGGTTCTTTACTTTTTGGGCTAGGGCATCTACCTCTCTCAAGAGGTGGGTTTTGGCTTCAGTGTTTTCCTTTACCTGGGACTCTAATGCTTCTGTTCTGCCTGCGATGAAGCGCACATCTTGTCTCAGTAGATTTAAATCGATGGCCACGGCATCTATTTTGCCCTCCATGGTTTTTTGGAGCGCCAAAATGGCTTCCAGTAGTTGTGAGTTCGTGGGTTCGGGGGGCCCCTCTTCCGAGGCCGCCGAGGTTGTGACAGCGGCATCCGGCTTGGAGGCACCTGTGGCTGCAAATGCCTCCATTGTTGTCTGCCTGTGCTTTTACGGACATCTCTTGTGCAGGCGAGCTTGGAATGGTTGCCAGCGGTACCGGGGCTGGGAGTCGGGGTCGGGAGTGTGCACTGTGGCGCTGCCCTAGAGCGCGTGGCTATGCAGTTCAACTCAGTGCAAATGTGTGCGCCGTGGTGCCTATCGCAGTGGTCTTTGTGGGGGCACCGGCGAGCGGCGATCCTGGGGCGCTGTGGGGGGTTGCGGTCCTGGCGGGCCCCTGATGCCGGAGCACAAATCTAGCCTCTGCGGCCAGCACTTCGGCCTCGAGTTCAGCCGGCAGCGGGGTGCGGCCCCTCTCCGGGGTGGTGTCGTGGGCTCGTTCAGTATAGCCGGACACAAGTCAAAAGTCCCCGCAACCCCACTTCCACTCCGTACCTCGCAGTGTGGTGTTGCCTTCGGGCGCGTCCGGTCCTCGGGTCCAGGCCTTTCGATGTGTGCCTCCGCCGTAGGCGCTGCGGGCCACGCGCCGGGGAGGCACACGGAAGCGGGCACAGTCCCCAGCCGATGGACGGCGGGGTCAGCAGTTCCCCGGACAGCCGTAGCCCGGGGCAAGCCTCCTCCTCCACTCTGTTCTGCGGGGCGGTGCAGCGCTCGTCCCTTCCGCTGTCAGCAGGCAGCCGCCATTTTCGGGCGCGCGCTTCCACCAACACCACGGCGCTTCTCCTCGTTGGAAGCGCGCACAGGTCTCGGACCACCGTCAGAGGGTCAGCAGACGGTACTGAGGCGATCTCTGGGTTGCATGTATAGATTAATTCAAGTTAGATGCAGATTGTGGGCAAAATGATGGGCGCATCGGCGGAGCTGCAACGAAGTGCCGCTTTCTCACATGGCGGTTGGACACGCCCCCCCCAGTTTCCCTCCCACTTGATGTGATATCTTCTTGGAAATTTCAAGATTAAACATTTGTAATTTTGTGAAAGAACATTTTCCTCACAAGTGATCATGTTACTTATCAATTTAACAGATTGCTCTGACTCGGTAAATCCAATAATGTGATTTTCATCTTGCCACGAAATGTGATGTGTGAGTTACACATTTTGATATTTTACAAGCTAATATTTTTGTACAAACATTTTTTTTTCTATATCAGATTAACGGGTTTGCCAGCACTGACACTGGTATTTATTGATCAATGATTTTCAATGTATCTGTGCACAAATCTCATATTGTTTTGCATTCTGCTGATAGAGCTTTTCGCCTTGAATATTTTTTTTAAAGCAAGTCTGTATGACATTTTGTCCAAAAGTTATAAACAGAAATATGATTTAATGTGTTAAATTTACATAGAGTATTTTCTTTTGACATATAATGGGATGAATCATGTTCTGAAATGGCATACCATCTCCTGCCTCAAAACAGAACATCTCGTGTCATGTAATGTTAGTTCCTTTCAATCTGAAAGCTGGGCCATTTATGACTCAGAGAGGCAGGCTCGTCATGACACCTAGTTTCAGGACTCTCTTGTAAACTAGGCTGCCCGGGCCATTTGTTGACACAGGTCCCTGGCTCTTCAGTGATTACAGCAACGTTCTATCCCTTACACTAGACTCCAAGTCTCTGAAGGTGTGACTCGTACCATCCTGGAAGGACTGGCTGATGGAAGATCAGGTTATTTGGAGAGCAGACCAATGCTCACAATCAGTTGTGTATATTTAGAAGGCATTTGTCTTCCTCGGCAAGACCTATCTTTTAAAAAAAAGCAAAACATTTGGTCATTTGCCAAAGTCCAGAGAGTGTCAAAGTTGTATAGTCCGCTTCAAAGCCTGGCTGCATTTCCTTGAGAGCAACCTCCCCCATCCCTTGTATCCATTGGGGAAGGAATGTAATTGGACTATCCAGGGCCATGTTGCTGGCTTTCATTCAGAAGTGCAACCTTTAATATTATTTTCTTTTCCCCATTGCTTTTTCAGTTCTGCAAAATAGGGCAACATTATAACATTCCTTTTCAATCGAACTGCTGTCAATATATTACATATTTGAGTTTCTGTATGTTTTATAATGCTGCTTCTCAATCCTGTAAGGAAATGAACAGAAGAATGTAGGCTCAAGTTCAATTTTATTTTTCTGTAACTTGATGTGATGATTCCAGATGGACTGTGTCCCATTTAATAAAAGTTGATGGATCCTTTCATGTTAACTGGGAATATTTATTCGTGTGCCTTGTCATTTACTTTGAACATACAGGGGGTAATTCATAGAATTCAGCGCACAAGTGGCGCACGCGGCTGGCGCACAGTGTGCGCGTGCGAATCCCTGCGCCAGCCGCGTGCGCCAAAATCCATTTCCGCGCACAGCGTATTCATGGATTCCAGCCACCAAAACCAGCCGTGGCGCACAGTGGCGCAGCGACCTTCCAGCAGCGCCAGTTACGCCCCAAGAACGCCTTCCGCGCAGGGAAAAGCCATCAAAATCCCCAATCCAGCGCAAAGGGCTGCGGTAACCCTGTACCAGCACGGCAAGCGGGCTACGTGTATTTCAGGGGTTCACATGAAGTTCCTCACGCGATCGGGTCTGGGGGAGCGTGCTACGTGTATTTCAGGGGTTCGCGTGAACTTTTTCACGCGATCGGGCCTGGGGGAGCGGGCTATGTGTATTTCAGGGGTTCGCGTGAACTTTTTCACGCGATCGGGCCTGGGGGAGCGGGCTACGTGTATTTCAGGGGTTCATGTGAACTTTCTCACGCGATCGGGCCTGGGGGAGCGGGCTACGTGTATTTCAGGGGTTCGCGTGAAGTTTCTCACGCGATCAGGCCTGGGGGTGCGGGCTACGTGTATTTCAGGGGTTCGCGTGAACTTTCTCACGCGATCTGGCCTGGGGGAGCGGGCTACGTGTATTTCAGGGGTTCGCGTGAACTTTCTCACGCGATCGGCCCTGGGGGAGCGTGCTACGTGTATTTCAGGGGTTCGCGTGAACTTTCTCACGCGATCTGGCCTGGGGGAGCGGGCTACGTGTATTTCAGGGGTTCGCGTGAACTTTCTCACACGATCGGGCCTGGGGGAGCGTGCTACGTGTATTTCAGGGGTTCGCGTGAACTTTCTTACGCGATCTGGCCTGGGGGAGCGTGCTACGTGTATTTCAGGGGTTCGCATTAACTTTCTCACGCCATCGGGCCTGGGGGAGCGGGCTACGTGTATTTCAGGGGTTCGCGTGAACTTTCTCACGCGATCTGGCCTGGGGGAGCGTGCTACGTGTATTTCAGGGGTTCGCGTGAACTTTCTCACGCGATCGGGCCTGGGGGAGCGGGCTACGTGTATTTCAGGGGTTCGCGTGAACTTTCTCACGCGATCGGGCCTGGGGGAGCGGGGTACCACTCACCGTCTGCCTTGCGTGTAGAAGAACGCGTAGCCAACACCCGCTGTGAAGTAATAGCGTGTGAACCCCAACGGATGGAAAACACACGCACCGCACGAAAAGCACGTACAGAACATAAATGCACGCGGGATCACCAAGCCCTGCCAGGGCAACGCCCTTGCGCAAAACGTCACAGACGCGCTTACGCTGCAAGGGCCTTGGGTCCAAAGAAATCGCGTACGCGTGCTGACGCGCTTACGCGCTAAGGGCCTTTCCTCGATTTTCACACTGACGTGCAGGATTTTCACGTGCCAAATCACTCCGTATCAAGCTGGCCACGCGAAAACACACGGAAGACCACGCTCCTGCCCAGAAGGCCGAATCACTGCCCCCCAGTGCCCCGAGCAGCCTCCCATGTGCCATCTGCTGCTGCCTGCCTGCCTGCTGCCACCGTGCCCTGCCATTTGGTGCCTGCACATCAGCCATCTGCAGGGGTCCAGTTGCTGTGTCCACCCCTGCTGGTATAGAAGACTCCCGACTTGAATAACATCGCTCCACAGCCCAGCCCCAGGACCCAGTTGCCCACCCACTCCTGCCCCTGGGGTTGCCATGTCGGGCACATCCACATCTGACCCCAGTGGTAACCCCCGGCCAGAGGGGCAGAGGGGCACCAGCTTCACTGCCACCGAAGTTGGTGTCCTGGTGGAGCAAGTCCTAGGGCAGTATGATGCCCTCTTCGGATCGTCCCGCGCCAACAAGGAAGGACGGGAGAGGATCTGGGCCGACTGTGTGGTTGCCATCAACGCGGAGGGGGTGGCAACCCGCACCATCCAGAAGGTCAAGAAGCGCTGGGAAGACTTGAGGTCCAGGACCCTCATGAAGGCCCGGCGCCTCGTGGAGGGGGGCCGGGGCCGCATGAGTTCCATCCAGTTGAGGGTCCTGGAACGCGCACACCCAGCGCTCCACGCCCAGGTCCTTGAGAGGGAGACCCGTCTGGAGTTGAGCGGTAAGTGGCCAAGCATTGCTGTGTGAGACAGGGCATGTTGCAGTGTGCTGGTTGTCTGATACTTGCCTGCATGTGTGACATAGGCCATGTACGCATGTATGTGTGCAGGGACATCATGGGAATGCATGTGCGACCTGTAATGTGTGAACCGCACGGTTGTTGCATGTGTTTGAATGCGACATGGGGAGCCCTGTGCAGATTGCACACATGAGAGCATGGCAGTCTCTGTTCCTGGACATGGGTGGGGGCGAGGGATGGGTGCTGATGCCAGATGCATATGTGGTATCCATGTGTGTGTGCCTGACCTGCGTGTCTGTGACTTGTGAGTGCCATGGATGCATGACACATGTCTGTGACAATGTACAGATTCACTGATGCAGCCTAGTCATCCTTGTATGCACTGTGATTGGGGTGTACGGGGCCAGATGGATGTGACTGAGGTGAAGTGTGTGCATGTGATAGGCATGACCCATGATGCATGTGAGTCCCATTACATTGTATGATTCGAGAGTCCATTGGACATGCATTGAAATGTCCATGGCACGCACCATGACTGTCACTGTGTGTGTTTTGCCTGGACTGACACATGTGTTGTGGTGTGACATGATGGAAGTGTACTTTGACAGTGGCACTCATCTGCTATTGCTTCCTGTCTAGGGGACCATTGTACAGTACCCTGATGCTTGTGTTCTATGTCTCCCTCTACGCAGTGGCTAGTGAAGGAGAGGGCGGAGACGGCGCTGTGGAGCAAGGCGGCGGGGATGCCCCCACGGCTGCAGCGGAAGGGGTGGGTGAGCCCCCACAGGGGCCTGCTACGGCGGTAGACGTCGAGGAGCCATCCAGGTTGGTGGTTTCCACAGAGGAGGAGGAGGTCGCCACTGAGGCGCACATGGGGCCTGGTGGGGGCATCCCTGCTGGTGCAAATGGTGCAGTCCGGGGGCAGGGGCAGGAGGCAGCACAGGTCACCGTGGAGGGGCCTGTGCATGTCGCTATCCCTGAACCTGTGGGTGCACCACCTTGCACCAGCAGGGATGCCCCGTCCCAGGCCCGTCCGCAGGTAGAGGGGATGTCCATGTCATCTGACTCCCCTCCACCTGCGGACGAGGGGACCCCTGGCCGTGTGGAGAAGGTCCTGATTGGGGTCGTGATGCGCACGGCTGTGATTCGTGATGCCGTGCGTGCTTCCCAGGAGGAGCACGCACGTCATCACGAAGAGCACCGTGCCGACGTGGCCCAATTGGGATCGGCCATGTTCGGGGGTTTCCTGCATGTGTCGGCCAATCTGGCGGCCCTCTCCTCCTCTGTGGAGACTATACGCCAGTCGTTCTTGCCGTCTTCCGGCCCAGATGCCACCAGGGCCCCCTGTGGACCTGCCCTGACCAATGCAGCCAGCTCGGTGGGGATCCCATCCCTGCCACAGTCGGGAGTCAGAGGTCCAGCAGGGGTGGACAACACAGCAAGTGGACCCCAGCAGATGGAGGATGTGACGGCATCATCGGGCAGGGCACGTGCACGACGGCGTCAGTGGTTTCCATCATCCTGGATGCCGTCGTGCTGGCAGAGGCAGTGGCGTCGGAGGCAGCAGCAGGCTCGACGTGGGAGGCATCATGGCTCGGGGCCATCAAGATCAGAGGGGCAGGCATCGGCCGGAGGGCAGGAGAACCCTGGGATGGTAGTGTCTTCCGTGTGGGAGCAGTTGGTCCAGCGGATAGGTGCGGAGCGGCAGCGGGCGGAAGAGGAGCGGCTCACCATGGTCAGGGCGGAGTTCTCCATGCGTCGGGCGTTGAGGCGGGCTGAGTGCCTCGAGGAAGCTCGCAGGGAGTTTGAGGTGAACATGGGGTTATCCCTGGAGACCTCGGGGCCAGGACAGACTCCCGCCTCCAGGACATCGACATGGAGTTCGATGATGCCCTGGCCGGCAACATCACAGAGTGAGCCGCAGGACTTGCCCGCTGTCATTGTATATAGTTATATAGTTAGTGGTAGGTTTCCTTTTAATTATTTTTTTTTTATTTCGTTGCGATTGGACAATGCGCCACTTTTTTGTATATAGTTCAGTTTTTAGTTAGTTGACATAGTTAGGTTTCATTTGGTTGGGCTCATGGACCCGGGATTGTCTTGTAAATAGTTCTTCTATGGATTTTTTGATTTTTTGGATTTTTTTCATGGACATTCTTCTTCTTTTTGTTGTTTTGCTTTGTGGTTTTTCTCATTTCATTTCCATTCTAGTTGATTTGCAATACATTTTTATTTTCATCCTTCAATGTGTCGTATCATCTCATTACTTTCATGCGTGTCATGTTGGTTGTTTTGACATTCACTTGCAGCCATTGTGTGTGACAGACATGTGTTCATTTGCATTATTTACATTGGGTGTGTAACATGTAATTGCCTTTGATATGTGGGTGGATGTGATAGTTGGTTGGGCCTTTTGGCAGGGGAGGATGGCCATTACGGACATGATTGGGGATTGTTGGGACCCAGGTGCAGGGGGGCATGGATGGGCGAGGGCCTGGTGGAGGGTGCCCCGCAATGCTGGGGGGTGGGGGGGTGGGGGACATGAGTTGGACATGGGTGGGGGCCTGCTGGCAGGTGCCCCACAGTGCTGGGGGGTGGGGGTGGTGGGGGACATGAGTTGGACATGGGTGGGGGCCTGCTGGCAGGTGCCCCACAGTGCTGGGGGGTGGGGGTGGTGGGGGACATGAGTTGGACATGGGTGGGGGCCTGCTGGCAGGTGCCCCACAGTGCTGGGGTGTGGGGGTGGTGGGGGACATGAGTTGGACATGGGTGGGGGCCTGCTGGCAGGTGCCCCACAGTGCTGGGGGGTGGGGGTGGTGGGGGACATGAGTTGGTGTTCATTAGTTCAAGGAGACATGTGCCTTTGCTGGGGGGCATGCCCATGTTGGGTGGGCTGCCTGCGGGACATGACCAGGGATGCAGGGTAGTCCCCTGTGGTGTGGGCTGCCTGCAGGCGCCGTGGAGGGTGTACAGGGAACACCTGGGAGGACCCACACTGTCAAATCACATGTAGGACTCCCCGGCACCCCTGAAATACACATACCCTGCTGAAATCGTGTGTAAAACTTCCCGCGCACCCCTGAAATACACGTACCCTGCTGAAATCGCGTGTAAAACTTCCCGTGCACCTCTGAAATACACGTACCCTGCTGAAATCGCGTGTAAAACTTCCCGCGCACCCCTGAAATACACGCGCCCAGGCTATTCGCGTGTAAAACGTCCCGCGCACCCCTGAAATACACGTACCCTGCTGAAATCGCGTGTAAAACTTCCCGCGCACCCCTGAAATACACACGCCCAGGCTATTCACGTGTAAAACTTCCCGCGCACCCCTGAAATACACGTACCCTGCTGAAATCGCGTGTAAAACTTCCAGCGCACCCCTGAAATACACGTACCCTGCTGAAATTGCGTGAAAAAGTTCACGCGAACCCCTGAAATACACGTAGCCCGCGCCCCCAGGCCCGATCGCGTGAAAAAGTTCACGCGAACCACTGAAATACACGTAGCCCGCTCCCCCAGGCCCGATCGCGTGAGAAAGTTCACGCGAACCCCTGAAATACACGTAGCCCGCTCCCCCAGGCCCGATCGCGTGAAAAAGTTCACGCGAACCCCTGAAATACACATAGCTCGCTCCCCCAGGCCCGATCGCGTGAAAAAGTTCACGCGAACCCCTGAAATACACGTAGCACGCTCCCCCAGGCCCGATCGCGTGAGGAACTTCACGTGAACCCCTGAAATACACGTAGCCCGCTTGCCGTGCTGGTACAGGGTTAGCGCAGCCCTTTGCACTGGATTGGGGATTTTGATGGCTTTTCCCTGCGCGGAAGGCGTTCTTGGGGGCGTAACTGGCGCTGCTGGAAGGTCGCTGCGCCGCTGTTCGCCACGGCTGGTTTTGGTGGCTGGAATCCATGAATACGCTGTGCGCGGAAATGGGTTTTGGCGCACGCGGCTGGCGCAGGGATTCGCACGCGCACACTGTGCGCCAGCCGCGTGCGCCACTTGTGCGCTGAATTCTATGAATTACCCCCTGTATGTCATGTTGTCATTTTGGAAATGGCTTAAAAAGCATCAAAAGTATCAGAATCTCATCATATAACATATCAGAGTGTTTAGATCAGAGTGCAGAAACTAAAAAGACAACTTTTATCAAGGTAGTATAGATGAGTCAGAAATTAGAGCAGACCAACTAAATTAGTTTCTCTTCAGAAAGAATACGCTTCCTCCCACCCTTTGGTCATGTGGAAAACAAAACATTCCTCTTTGCCAAACCATAGGTGGGATTAGATGGAATTATATTTGGATGGCCATAGGACACAAGGATGGATTATGTAATATTGGGTGAGGAATAGATAGGAGGGATCCATCTGAAGAATGCAGAGCAAGATAACTGATGCTTAGCAGATGACAGACCACCAGTCCATGCAACCTGTCTATTGAGAGAAGAAAGCAGGAGAAGCCCATAGATGGATGATGATCTGGCGGTTGGTGATTGATTCTAAAAAGCACCTTGAATTGAGGGTTTGCTGAAAGGATGATGCCGGCCTCACTGTGCCCCCAGCTGGTATTCCCAAAAAAACAGAATTTACACATGAAAAGGAAAATTAAACACAATCCCTGCATTGCCCCATTGTGAAAATTGGGTAAAATCTGGGAAGATAAAAGGAATGGAAATTCAAAGGGTGTGCCCTTTAAAAACAGGAACGCGGGTATTGATACGTGCATGCCCTGTGTTTCCCATATATATATATATATATATATATATATATATATATATATATATATATATATATATATATATATATATATATATATATATATATATATATATATATATATATATATATATATATATATATATATATGTATATATATATATATATATATATGTATATAAACATATATAAAGCTAGTAATTATTTGCACATATAGTTAGTGGGCGAAGCTGGTGTCATGGTGTGCCATATTTCTAAGATAAGTACTATTGCCTGTGATGACAGTATGCTTTGATACAGCCATTCTATGCCATAGTATAGTCTGGATGCTTGCACAATGAAATATGCCATTGCAATGTTAGCAATATTCACAGAGAAGCCCATGCTATGTGGAATTTTAGTATAGTTAGCATTTATTAGAAAATCACAGATTTATATTAAGGTTGCTGTGATTGAAAGTGAAAGCCTTTGTGAATTTTTAATAGTGAGATTCATATAGGGAGGATCATTTTCATTTTGGTGTTAATAATTGTTTTATATGCACACCATATTGTAGTGGGCTCAACGGTAAAGCTGGAGACCCAGTTGTTTCAAATTGATCTAATTATTTTAAATACATTTCGATTTTTGAATACTCCACTGTCTGTTCTTTGCTCTGAATTGTGGAGTGGGATTATATTAAAGAAGGTGTGAAATTGTCATGTCACGTCTATGTGAACCACTAGCCAATATTACATTGGGCCTCATTATAAATGTGGTGGTCACGGTATGAACAGTGCAGGTAAGGCACAGGCACCTTTCATACCGGACCGCCGCATTACGAGTTCTGCTCGCAGGTTCCTGACAGCCCGCCAGGTCTTACCTGGTGGGCTGTGCAGCACCCGCAAGCAGAACTTGTGAATGCACCGGCACCGTTATAAACGGTGCCGGTGCAACCATGCTCCCCACCCCCATTATGGGGATCGGGAGCCCGGCATTACCACCACCCGCAAATGGGCAATTACCGGCCCATTCATCTAGTAATGGGCCTGTCATTGCCCAATCCCGGGAGGCGGTGCCGGTAGCGAGCATGGCGGTAGCCGTGCCTGCCATACAGGCATGGCTACCGCCATGCTCGTAATGAGGCCCATTAAGTACGTTACCGAATGCAGACTTTTGTAGAAAGGTACTCCGGGTAGATGATCAGGGGTGTTCAGGCATGTAATTGACACAATGGGCCTCATCAGGAGTTGGGTGGTGTCCCAGCGGTAAATCCACTGCAATACCACCCAACTCAATTACTGTTACTGCCACTAAGTCCGGAGGTATTACCACCGCAATTCAAGTGGCTGTGTAAGTCCCCATTTCTTTTTTAGTGCCTAGTACTCAATGGGGAATTTTCAGTGCAATTGCTGAAGTGGTAATTGCACTGTGGTAATTACAAAGAAATTCTGCAGAAAGATAATGCATTTACCCCCAACTCCAGTATATCCAGAAGAGAGGCCTGGGTCAAGCAGCAGTCTCTCACACTGTTCCCTGCGAAGGGTTAGTGAAAGAACAAAGAAATATCAAGGCTGAGTACCACAAAGGAAATACACCTATCATGGGCTAAAAAAATTCTCAGATCTTTTATTACTGTACAGTTTACAAAGCAAAACAGATAGCTATCTGGCTCCCAACACCTCACAGTGTGTACCAGCTGACAAAGAGATGTGAGAGAGTGCTGAACATCTAAACACTAGCGTATTTATACATTTCATACAATATTGTCCAGCCTCTCTTCATTTTAATAATTTGTGGTCTAGAGTTCGTGCCTAGTTCACATACAGATTTTACAATATCAAGTGAAGGATTACGTAGGTTTGTATTTCCATGAAGACACAATAGTGATGTATATTCTCGGATCCCACAGGATGCCTTATTTCAAGTCTCTTCACAATGTAGTTCAGCTAAAGCATTCGCTCGAGGTTTGTTCTTCATTCTCCCAATATTTATACAAGGATGAGGCTTGTGAGCGCAGACAACACTTAGATGACAGTTCACATGAAGCACAAGGTCTCTTTGCTCAGTTTAAACAGTCGGCTCTCGGACAACCTAAAGATTAACAGAACTCAAAGGTCGGAAGGCTTGGCTGCAAGTCGAAAACATAGTTCACCATTTTAGAACATAGAACACATGAGGGGAAATCAAAATGGCAGATGAATCTTGAAATGGCGGCGAAGTTAACCCAAAAATGGGAACCTTTGCAACACAGATTTCCGTATAGCGCGAATAGGCTTAGGCCAATATAAATACCAAGGAGGCACTATATAATTACCATTTAACAAACCCTCCTTTTGGCCTAAGCCAAGAGCTTTACTAAAAATATTCGCTTTACTCGTAACTCCACTTTTCAATGTCCGAACATCCTGAATCACATTCATCAAATACATCGATTGCCATCAAATCTTTGACAGTAATATCCTCCATTACAAAAACATTTGTCATCTTCTCGGGTGCATGTATTTTCGGTCCTAATGTTCCTACAGTTTGCGCACAACATCCTCCTAACATCGAACATATGGTAGGAAGACATTGTATGCAACAACAACAGAACAACAGAATACCAAGGATTACCACTAGGCTGAAAAGAGTTTTCATCCCCAAGATCGTAAAAAGCCCCAGAACCAGGTACTAAGATCCCAGTTTCCCTCGGGAACATGTACTTCTGTACTTAGGACCTGCAGATTTTGTATTGCCTTGAAAATTGTAAAGGAGAAGTCAGGTGTGAAAACGCAACAAGCAGAACCCAGCAATTTACATACTCCACCACGCTCAGTCAGGATGACGTCCAACACCATCTGGTTCTGTAGAGCCACTAATCTAATTGCTTTCTGTTCTAACGTCATGTTGTAGAGTATATCGGTGGTCCGGTTAATGGTTCTCTCCAATACTCTTGATAGTCTCCTAATATCCTTGGAATTCATGATCTGTCCCCAACATGGCACAAAGGATTTCGCTACATCACCCATGACTTGTGAATGAGTATCACTGTTCTCGTCCCGCCTTCAACAAGCCCTAGAGACCTCATAGGTTCTAGCTACATATACCCCTGGTAGCAAGATACCCAAATAACAAGTACCTTGCCAATCCCTGGGTAGCCAAGGATAAGCTTCATTGCCACAAACGAAATAAACAGGATCACCTACATACAAGAGTCTGTCCTCACTAGTCAAATTCGCAATATTGGTATAACCCTCAAAAGTACCCATTGACTGAGAACCATTCCTTTGTATGCAGAGGGAAACAGAGTTGGGGCTGTGATTAATAGTGTAAGAAGGAGGCATGGCATCCTGATTGCCTATGGGAGCCATCTTGAAAGAAATTAACAATTTGACTCGCCTTTCAAACTCATTCAAATTAGTCCCGTCGAAGTTCCCTGAGATGCAGTTATTCCATCGACCAAAGAATAATGCCCTTAGAGAGGCATAGCATGCAGTAGTTAGAGGCAAAGGATGAATATACCAGCCCAACTCTTTTCCCCCATGTTGTGGCAGATGTGAGCATATTCAGCAATTAGTTCTGTTCAAAATCGCATGGGTCGCATTCATAATTAACAAAAGCGTATTGATGTGATAACTCTCTCTGTGTTGGGAATCCCTAGAACATAGAGTGTGCAGATGCACGAAAGGAGAAGACATAGTGGGCACACTCTCAGTGGGTATCAAAGTTTCAAGTGGACACACCCCCTCAATGTACCAAAACCCAAGAGCGATTACTACTGTCAGACCAGTTGACATAATTACAAGAAAGCAGTACGTTCTCACGGACCATGAATTTCTCTGTCCAATGTCTATGATAGCCACACAATTGATCGGTTGCTCTGTACGAGTGCGATAGACTCTGTAAATTCGTTTGTTGGTGATCTCCTGACCGCATGATTTTTCTTTATTGAAGATAGCTCTTGCCCGTCCCAGCCACTTACTTATGTTTTCAGCGAGAGAGTGGCAAAGGACGAGCTCAACAGTCATTTCCTGTAGTCACAACCATGCTGAGCTGTAAGTCTAGTGCCATGGATGCAGATCCTACCTTAAGACTCGAGGCACTGCGTGATCTGCGAACAGTGTGTCATTGCTTCCTGATGGAAGTGTTGAAACAGAGGCAAGGTTGCTCAAGGGTGCAGAGAGATCCGAAGAAGACTTCAGAGACAAAGCAGCTGTCTCCCCAGGCCCCACAGGCTCAGGATGAGTATCTAAAATACCCTTGATGTTTTTCAAAACCGATTGATCACCAGAAGCAAAGCAAACAGTTTCCTTAGTTTCTTCTATGTCGTGTGGCAAAGGGAAAGGTATCCTCTTGATGTGTGTAGGATGTATCCAGTGTTTTCTTCCAGCTACTCGTACAGGACCTGAAACAATCCTCTCCAGCGCGGTGCGAGACTGGATGCTCTCTCAAATAACTTCTTGAGCACCCGTCACCGGGTTGAATTCTGTGACCTGGCCCCTGGTATTTAACTGGCAGGGCTTTTCGCACCTGTTGATAAATAAAATACAAGTTCTGAGTTAACTGGTCACAGTTTTCAGCAAGAAGCAAATGTTCCCCATCTTTCAGTTTCTTAGGTTTAGGCAAATTCTAAATATTTGCTGGTCTCCCCATTATAATTTCATAGGGGGAGAGTCCAGTTCTAGTCTGTGGGGTTGTCCGCATGGACAGTAGCGCTATAGGTAAGGCGTCTGGCCATTTCAAATTACTGCTGGCACAGACCTTTGCAAGTTTATTCTTCAAGATACCATCATGGTGTTCTACAAGTCCAGCACTCTGAGCGTGTCTAGCCGAATGGAATCGTTTATTGATCTGTAATCCCGCGCATACTTGCAGGATGACAGCAGTGATAAAATGTGGACCATTATATCGACCAGATGACCCTTGGAAAATATTCCTTAAGCATGGTTTTCGCCGTTGTCATTGCTGTAGCATCTTTCACAGGGAAGGCTTCAACCCACTTGCTAAAGGCACAAATGACTACCAAGACATATTTGTAGTTATAGCAGCGCTCCATCTCAATGAAGTCGAAATGAATAACTTCAAAAGGCACAGAGGGGGGACCAAAACTACCCCTTGGTGCTGTTGTATCCTTCCCCGCATTATGCTGTAAGCAAACAATACAATTCTGGACAAAACGCTCAGCAGTTTTTGAGATGCTAACATTCACCCAGACAGATTCTAGTAATTTACAGATTTTCCTAGCACGTATGTGAGTGGGACCATGAGCCATTTTGACCATGGCGATGACATATGCATCCGGTTGCATCCATCTTCCTTTTAAACTGTCTACCCAACACCCTTCCTCATCCAAACTTGCTAAACCCTTAGCCCAGTATTTAAGTTCTTCTGGAGTGGCATCAGCTTGAATATTCTTTATCGAGTCAATCCCTTCATTTACTGTACAAGTATTTGTGGTTTCCTTCGTAACATACATTTCTGAATATAATCAGTAGCAGCCTGTTTAGCTATCCTGTCAGCAAAAGTGTTTCCTCTCCCTACATCATCTGTTACTTTCAGATGTGTGGTGCACTTCATGATTGCTAGTTGAGTAGGAAGCGCAAGTGCTCAGAGTAGCTGAACTATCAAGGTGCTATGTTGGATTTTCGTTCCATTTGAGGTCAAGAGACCTCGTTCTGCCCATAGTCTACCGAAGTTGTGAACCACCCCATAGGCATATTGGCTGTCGGTAAATATATTCACTCTAAGCACTTCGTAAAGTTCACAAGCTCGAGTCAGTGCGATAATCTCTGTGGCCTGCGTGGAGTTATGCGAAATTCTCTTGGTTTCCACAATCGTGCTTAGTGTAGTGATGGCATAAGCAGCAGTGGATGTACCATCCGGAAGTTCGAAGCAGGAGCCATCGCAAAACAGCTCCCCTTGTGGATCATTCAGAGGTGTATCATTTAAATCAATCCTGTCTTTAGTTTCTTGCTCTGTAGTGTAGATGCAGTCATGTGACATTTCGTCACTGCAAGCAATGTCTTGCGGAAGAGGTCACAATTCAGCCGGATTCAATACGCAACACCTCTTAATTTGGATACGCGATGCAAATAGAATCAGTTCATATTTTGTTAATCGTGCGGAAGTAAGGTGTTGAGTTTGCGTTCTATTTTATAGAACGTCTACAGAGTGAGGTACCATCACGGTCAAAGTGTGACCTAGAACCATGCCCTCACTTTGATTTACAGACGCAGCAGCAGCAGTGACAGCTCTCCAACATCTCGGCAAAGCGCATGCAACAGGATCAAGTGTGGAGGAAAAATAACCGCAGTTTATTCTTCCCCCCATGTTCTTGCCTTAACACAGCCAAAGCACATCCATCACGTTTATGCACATACAACTCGAAGGCCTTCTCATAATTTGGTGTGCCCAAAACCAGTGCTGAACACAGAGCAGTCTTGAGCAGATCAAAAGCTTTCTGGTGTTCCAAGTTCCACGGCAGTGGCAAAGAAATGGCCTTCTTTGTGAATGCCAACATTGGTTTTATCACTAGTGAAAAGTTTGGGATCCACTGTCTACAGTAAGAAGCCATTCCTATCAAGGCTCTGACTTCCTTCTGTGTATTTGGGACAGCCATGCTAGAAATGCTTTTAATTTGTTCAGGTTTCAATCTTCTTCCCTCCTTTGACAGGAGATAGCCTAAATAGGTGACCTCCTGTCGACAATACTGAAACTTTTTCAGTGAAGCTTTATGTCCATGCTTTGCTAGATGAATAAGCAATAACACAGTGCCTTCCTTGCAAGCACTTTCTGAGCCTGCAGCTAAGAGAAGGTTGTCGACGTATTGTAGCAATTTACAAGTAGAAGGCAACTCAAGTGTATCGAGCTGCTCTTTCAAAGCCCTACTATAAATGCTCGGACTCTCTGTGTACCCTTGTGGTGCACTTGTGAATGTAAACGAGTGTCCCCCGAGGGTGAACACGAACAAATATCTACTATCCATGTGTATGGGAATGCAAAAGAAGGCATTCTTGAGATCCACCACACTGAAATGAGTAGCAGAAGCTGGAATCATTGTTAGTATTGACGTTACATCAGGCACAATTGGAAATTGTGGAGCAACAATCTTATTGATAGCGCCCAAATCGATAATGAAACAGAAATGAATCGCATTATCCCCTTTCTTATACACCGGTAAAATCGGGTTATTGCACAAACATCCTGCAATTTCTTCAATTACTCCACGATGTACAAAGTCGGAAACTATACACATCAAAGCTTGCTCACCATCAACTGAAATCTTATATTGTGGAATTCGTGGCAACTTAACTCCTGGTTTCAAAACAATTTCAACAGGGTCAATTTGCAAAATGCCAAAATTATTGTTGTCAACCGCCCATAAACATGCCGGAACTGCACTAAAATCTGGCGGCAAAGGTCTAGTCAAGAACTGTGAGGCAGAAAATTGCTGAGGTGAAATCGTCAAATGCACTCCATCCGAAGAACAATGAATTACCGCATTTAATTCCTTCAACAGATTCAACCCCAACAAATTCTCTCCACAGTTCGTTGTCAGAAGAAACGGACAGTGATCCGTGAATGGCCCAGTGAAATCGGTACCGGCAGAGAAACCGGACTAACCACTGGCGTGCCAGAAAACCCTACAGAAATGTTATTCTGCCATGACAGTGGAATGTCTGGAACCTGTGAATGATAAATGGAACACTTCTGTGCTCCTGTGTCTCTCAAAAATAGATGCTTCCTATTCCCCACCATCATCTCAATGTAGGGACCTTTCTGATTAACGGGAATAGGCGTCAGTTCCAGACCCTGCTTCGGGCTGTCCTAACGAAACAATATATCGTCAAAGACAAGATCTTCAGAAAGATAGGCATTTGAAGGATTATCAAAAAATATTCGGCTATCTACACTAGGTTGCTGATTATCTTGCGAAAATGACTGAGAATTTTGAGCCAACTAGCTTCTACCAGGACCCCCTACCCCAGGGCGGCCTCTGGATCGTCTACCCATGACACCATGGACCTCATTACACGGTAGGCGGTAAGGGTTAACGGTCACCGGTAACCGTTAACCCTTACCGCCTTATTACGAGGTCCCTTTGCGGGTTGGTACTTTAACGCCTGCTTTTAGCAGGCGTTAAAAAACGAACCCGCAAAGGGACCTTGGTGCTAATTACGGTACCGCAATTTGCGGTACCGTAATTAGCGCCTTCCCCATTCCCATTATGCCATATGGGGGCATAAATGGGAATGGGGAAGGGCCTTGGTGAATGGGGAATTACCGCCCCCGCTCACCTTGGAGTAGGGTGGTAATTCCGCCATCCACCAAGGCAGACATGGTAAAATACCGGTGGCAACCATGGCGCTAATAGCGCCATGGTTACCGCCTACCGTGTAATGAGGCCCCATATGTGTTATTCGACCTTTGCTGAAGGATTGGGCATTGTGCTCGCCAATGACCCTCTTGTCTGCAATAAGCACATTGGTTCACGTGTACAGGACCCGACGGCGCATTACTTCGTGGAACGAATTGACCTTGCAACTGTGTACTTCCACCTCTCGGCCCTCTAACCATCTGTTGCAATAATACTTTGGTTTTTAAATCTCCCCTTTTCTTTTGGATCCTTTCTTTTTCATTATTGACTCTATTCTCGTAATACTGAGCCATATGTAATACTTCGGACTGTGATTTAGCTTGCCAAGCACTCTCGGAAAGTCATAATTTGTGAATGGATATCAGGCAACAATCCACGCACAAATTTGTCCACAAACAATCTTTTGCCTGACGCAGTGCTTAAATCCTGTCAGCTAAAATCTGAGAATACTTGGTCGAACCGATTAAAGAATTTGGTAGCACCTTCAGATTTTCCTTGGGTACAAGCAGTGAGTTTGTCCCAAACAATCCTTCTCTCTGGAATCAAAGTCTTTAATTTCGTTCCTATTCTATCCGGCAAAGTCAGTATCACTTGCAGTGGTTTTTCACCAGCTTTCCTTTCTCCTTCTAACCTAACCAAGTTAACCCACATGTCACCTAACCCTGCTGGATCATCTATAGTCCTAATCTGTTTCCATAAATCAGCAGCTAGGATCACAGGAAACAACAAATCTATATCACCCAAAGTGAAAACTGATTAATGCAGAACAGACTCTATTTCCTTGTAAAACCCTGTTGGATTTTTCATAATGTCTGAAATCGACTGTCTAATAGTATTCACTTCCTGTCTTGAGAACGGGACGTGAACAAACTGCGATACATAGTGAACTTCAATATCGATGGCTGCTGCCCCTGTTGTAACATTAGCCGGAATCTCAACTTTAGGAACGAATGTTGGAGGAACCTCTCTCATAGACAGCTGAGAAGTAGGGAACTCCGAATGTTTACTAAGCAACAGTGCCAAATTGAGCATTAAAATGATGGAAGCAGTATCAGACGCAAAAGCTCTCTTATAAATATTCAATAATTCTGCGGGACAACAAACTGTTTTCTTTATACATTCATCCTGAAGGTATTCTACCATTACCTGTAACACTTTCCTCTGCATTTGTGGAGTACATTGACTATATGTATCATATACTTCTACGGGAGATATCGACATATCTGAAATCCATCTAAGCGCATCCCTTGTGCAAATTTGCGTTTCTTCACTCGTTGACTTACAAGGAGGAAGGAACCATTTCTGCACATAAAAAGCGGCCAAACTATCACAATCTGTTTCATCATTCTGTAACCGTTCTAACTCCCTTCTAAACTCAAAAACTCTCTTGACATGCTCATGTACTTTCTCTGCAGTATCCCTTGAATAAGCTAAAACATTCCAATCCCTCAACCCTTGTGGGACATCCGTGACTGTTAATCTATTCCACATTACAGCCAAATGTATCCCCATCCCCTCAATAAAGACATTCTGAGTGGGAATACTTTCTAGATTAAGGAGTGTAGCTAAGACAGTAGATGTTTCACCTTTCGCTTTACATTGCTTAGCCCATGTATTCAAATCGCTCCTCTACTATTTGGAAACTGTGTTGCGCGTTACTTTTGATTCAGCACTCTCCCCTTTATCAGCTACAAGCGGAGCAGAACCTTTTGGTAAAGAGAGTAGACAAATCCTGTACAACAGGTAGTGGAGACACTACCACTGGCAACAAAGACAGATTTACTGGAACAGTAACAGTCGGTAGAGGTGAAGGTACAGACGGATGAACAACAACAGGAAGCGGAGCAATAACTGGCGGCGGAGGAGCAACAGGAAGAACAGGAATTGCTACGGGAGGAGGAGCGACAGCGGGAAGAGGTAAGACAGCAGGAATAGATACATAAGCAGGTGGTGCAGTGGCACCAGGCCTACGTTAATTTAAGAGTTTATCAATTAGCTCATCTGAGGCATGAAAATCTTTAGATGGATATATTTTCTGTATACCAAGTTGAAAAGCCCTATCCATGTTTCTAGCAGAGTCTGACTGTTTTTGTTGATTATAAAATAATGCCTTTTCTGAATTTGACATATGACGACGAGCATGCTTCTCTTTACTCTTAAATTGCTGCACAGCTTCCTTTTTCCAGTGTTGTATTACATCAAATGCTGTAGGTCTAGCTTTTTTCTTTAACAATATGGATTCTAAATACTCTATTCGGGCAATCTCAAAACTACCATTGACTGGCCACTGAAGTTCGGAAGCATGTCTAGTTTGTCTGTGCCAAATATCGTTGAATACCATACTACCAATGCCGTACTTACAGTACATAGTACATGCCAGCGACCCCTCCTGTGGTGCCGGTCGGCCAAATTCCAAAGATTGTCAGTGTCTGTGGAATAATCCCCTGAAACAGGCAGACAATTTCCCAGGCATGTCAGATTACTGGTGCTACATGGCGTTGTTTGTGCTTGCGAGTACAAATCTACAACCAAATATCAGGATACTTAGGAATCGGGGCATGACTCACCTGATTCAAAGGACAAAGGGAGGTCCGATCGGATTACAAAGGACAAAGGACCCTCGTGGTTGTTGATTTCGGCAAAACCGCCTGCTTCGAGATGCCGTCCTGGACCGCGTGCTCTCCGTCCAGGGATCGGATTGTGCAGTACTGTTGAGGTGTCCTGTCTCATCCAAAAGGGGCCCCCCTTTCTCACCGTCCGTCCCAGACCGATAGCCGCATCTATTCTTCAACGAGGTGGCATCAATCTTGAGGGTCATTATTCGGGCGCCATCTGAAAGAAAAAAGAAATATCGAGGATGAGTACCACAAAGGAAATACACCAATCATGGGCTAAAAAGATTCACAGATCTTTTATTACTGTACAGTTTACAAAGCAAAACAGATTGCTATCTGGCTCCCAACACCTCGCAGTGTGTACCAGCCGGAAAAGATAGGTGAGAGAGTGCTGAACATCTAAACAGTAGCGTATTTATACATTTCATACAATATTGTCCAGTCTCTCTTCGTGCTAATAATTTGTGGTCTAGAGTTCGTGCCTAGTTCACATACAGATTTTACAATATTATGTGAAGGATTACATAGGTTTGTATTTCCATGAAGACACAATAGTGATGTATGTTCTCGGGTTCCGCGGTAAGCCTTGTTTCAAGTCTCTTCACAATGTAGTTCAGCTAAAGCATTCGCTCGAGGTTTGTTCTTCATTGTCCCAATGTTTATACAAGGATGAGGCTTGTGAGCGCAGACAACACTTAGATGACAGTTCATATGAAGCACAAGGTCTCTTTGCTCAGTTTAAACAGTCGGCTCTCAGACAACCTAAACATTAACAGAACTCAAAGGTCGGAAGGCTTGGCTGCAAGTCGAAAACATAGTCCACCATTTTAGAACGTAGAACACACAAGTGGAAATCAAAATGGTGGATGAATCTTAAAATGGTTGCGAAGTTAACCCAAAAATCTGAACTTTTGCAATGCGGTTTTCCGTGTAGCGCGGATAGGCTTAGGCCAATATAAATACTAAGAAGGCACTATATAATTGCCTTTTAACATTAGTGGACAGAGCTCCCCTCTGCATTGAATGCCTTCTGTCTTCACCTCTATGGTAGGGGACTTTAGAAGGGACGGCACTCTCAACAGAGGTCCAAAAGTGTATCCTGCTTCTCTTGATGTTCCAAATATTAATAAAGAATGAATAGGTGCACTTCTCCTTTTAAAGGCAACATGTCACAGGGGATTGGTCAAAAGCAAGTCTTCTACAAGAGGTCCAATCCAGGTTGTTGTAATAGGTGCCCACCACCTTATTGCATCACACCTAGAATACCTTGCCCACGGTAAATGGAGGGGACAGGAAAATGGAAGGAATCCCTAGCAGAAATCAATGTGGTGCGGCACTTCTCCAGGCCTGCTTTTCCTCTCTGGCTACTCTAACTCCACCTCCTTCTGTCACAGTGCCGATGTGGCTGTGGAGACTGCCCTTGTGGCTCTGTGACAGACACCGCCAGGGAAACAACATTTTCCAGGTGACCCAGAGGCGGCCCTGCAGCATAGGAGCATGGCACGCTACGTGATGACGGAGGCAGAAATCTCCATCTCTGTAACACCACAGTGTTTCTCGACAATCTTTGGAGATGAGCTGCATTCTGCCAGGGTTTACTTGTACTCATGTTTCTGACCGTGGATTCCGGCTTCTGGGACTGCCTTCAACTGCTGACTTGGTTTTGATGCCTGGATCCTCTCGTAGAACCCTGTTACTGTTCTGCCTTTTCCAATTTGGATTCTGTTTTAAATGCTGTTTTTTGCTTGCTTTGTGGATTACTTTGGCACTGAACTGTGGTTCAGTTTTGGTTTTGTCTCTGGTCATCTGATTTTGTTTCTGACTCTTGGACTTCTTCCAGAGTCTGACTTTGGGGGTCATTCTGAGGTTGGAGTTAAGGGATAAACGATGCCGGTAAAGGATTACCGGCATCGCTTACCGCTACGGGCTACGGGCTATTCCGACCAGCCAAACCGCTATTAGCAGCATCGTAAATTATGGTGCCTCTAATAGCGGCATGGGCGCGGGCACGCGGGCCATCATACCGGCAATAGCGGCATGCCGTAAACTGGAGGAGATCACAAGTGAAGCGGACATGCAAATACCGGCATCATGAAGGCATTAAAAGTGGTTTCCTACCTGCCGTAAATACCGGCATCTCTGACCAACCGTAAAATGCTATGTGCAGTGTTCCCAATTGCCACAGGTGCACACCATAAGCACAGGTAGCGGCAATGGAGTCTGGGCATGACCAAAAGGAGCACACCCACACACCACACCCCTTTCCACGCCAAGATCAATCCATTAGTAGCATCAACACTTCGGCTGGAGGACATGCATGCATTACAACACCAGCAACAACACCAACAGCAGACACCACAGAGGAGACGCAGCAGGAGAAGGAGGGTGAGACAGGCCCAGCATGCCCCACCAGTGCAGCCAGCGTAACCACACATGCAGCCCCCAATCCCAAATATCAGAGCCAGTCCCTCCAACCCAACCCCGCAGCACAACCACACCCTGTACCGTCTGGACCGGGACACCATCAACACCATTGTGGACATGATACACGATTGTCAGCCTCATTGAAATACGCACCGCCATCCCCCCTCTACAGAAGGTAGTTTCGGTGCTCCACTTCCTTTCCACAGCCACCTACCAGCACACAGTGTGGTACATGCATGGCGTATCACCACCCTCATTCACTTGCATCCTGAAGCAAGTGCTGGATGCCCTCCTCAAGCACACAACGGAATACATATCCCTACCACAGACTCCCCAGGAGATTCTTCAAACAAAAGGTGGCCTCCATGCCATGGAGGTGGTTTACCGCAATCGCAAACTATACCACTATAAACAGGTGCAGATGGAAGGCGACGCAAGCAAGATCATCACACATTGTTGTGCCCGATATCCTGGATCAACCACAGGAATGCTGCATGTCACCATGGGAAAAATGAGCGCAGAATGCCTAACATTGCATAGCCTACTGCCAACACTCCCCATCAGAACATCCTGCAGAACACAACACATCACTAAATTTACACAAACATAGCTGTATGCGTACACAATGCATGAGCTACAATACGGCAGAGCACACCGTGTATCATCTTGAAGATGCAACCCACACCATTATTCCATGGCACAGGAGACATTGAGGGCCTAGAAAGGGTCCATACAACCAGGGACATGTGCATGTGACCAACGATAATCTGCCAAAATGTGTGACTAGTACAGCTGTCCATCATCAATCGACTGACATATAGCTTTTAATGCCTCCCATGCAGGTGACAGTGGCTATCCCTTGATGCCGTGGCTCAACACCCATGTCCGAACCACACAGAACAGGCATGAGGAGGACTACAATCGATCCCACACCTTTACTCGTGTGTTCATTGACCAGACATTTGGCCTGTTGAAAGCATGGTTTTGCTGCCTTAGGCCGTCAGGTGGGGCACTCCTCTACATGCATGAGAAGGTGGCCAAGACCATCATGGCATGTGTTATGCTGCACAACATGTTTATCTGACGCAACGTGCCCCTGACCCCTGACATTGAACTGCTACCACCTGGTGATGATGAAGGGGATGAAGAAGAAGTGGCTGCACATCATTGCGGTGCCGATGCACAGGAGGGATGTGCATCAGTCAGTGATTGCACAATATTACTGACAGACATGCAGAGGGTGACATGATACGCTGACAGAGGCCACTGGGTGTGTGGGTACATGCACACTATGCACTGTATATGAATAAATGACACATGCGCAATGATGAATGTCCACTCAGGTCTTGCTTTTGACACAACGGGTTTATTAAATATAACAATGATAACGATAGTGCAAAAACCCTCCACCACCCTCACCCCCCCACAACTCTCCCACACACCCTCACCCCCTCCCCCAACAACTCCCCCACACACCCTCCCCCTTCTGCTTCCCCCCACAACTCCGCCACACATGTCCCATCAAGTCTCCAATGCCTACATGAGGCTGCCCAGACTATCAATTTGCACTCCCTGGACCAGGTGGCGGCATGTCTGGCCGGCACAGAGTGCGTGCTGACCTACGGAGCGGGTTCGTCTGGGTCGAGCTAGACGATGACGGTGTGGCCGCCTGCTCGAATTGGGTAGCCGGACGCCCTGCCTCCATGGCATCTGCTATGCGGCCTAGTACCTGGCGGAGGGCGGAGACCTCCTCGCAGAGGCGGGTAGTTTTTTCGGCAAATATTTTGGCAATGGAGGTGGTGTTATCATAGATGCACCTGCCTAGAGGGGCGATGTTCTCCCGCCACTCCTGCCTAGCCAGTGAGTTGTCCTCAACAAACTGCTGCACAAGGGCAGTCAGCTGTTCTGACCGCTGTAGCCCTGCGGGTGCACCTGTGGAGGTTGATGGTTCCTGGCTGTCCTGCCCAGCCTGCTCAGCCTCAATACTTGGCAATATGGGACTGAAGTGCCCTTTCATTTGCTCCTGCCCAGACTGCTCCGGGGTGGTGGCGTGGTCAGTTTCAAGGGATGATATTTGGGGGGATGCCGGTGGACTGGGCATGCGGAGCACTTCTGATGCATTGTCCTCAACGGGCACCCATACCTCATCCTGTGGGTCCTCCACAGCCTGGGGTGCTGGGACTGCCACCTCCCCAGCCAAACTTGACTCCTCAGAGTGTGGTGCCTCGCCTAATTCCTCAGGCTGGCCAATGTGTGTTGGTGCTTCAGCCTCTACGCCCCTTGGTGGCACCAGCGTACTGGCAACCTGGCGTGTCTTGCCTGGTGGTGCACGTCGGCCCCTGGGTTGTCCCTTCGAGGTCAAAGGGCGGTTGGCATCATCCCGGGGCCTCTTTGTCATGATGCCTACCCCCGGGCATCAGGACCAAGGCCCTCAGTTCCGGGAGCAGGCATCCAGACATTTGTTTAAACCTCAGCAGCCCCGACTAGGGGCTGCCGGGTTCAGTCCTGGCGCCATAGGCGCCAGGCTCATCATAGAAATCAGTCCTGGCGCCATAGGCGCCAGGCTCATAGACTTTACTTACCTGATGCAGACCATGCTGCAAAAGAGTCCAAGCCTACATGAGGCCAGGATGGGACTATTTTGTTACAGGGACTATTTTTTACTCGGGCGTGGCTCTAGGGAACTTCTTATCTGGAACTACTTTGGAGGCTATTTAAACCACACCCGAACAGCAGCACATGCTTTGCGTTATTCTGCATCCAGCAGCGTGACGCTCACCGTGCCTGCAGCCAGCATCCAGTCTTCTGCCACGCCCGCGTGCCTGCAGCCAGCATCCAGTCTTCTGCCACGCCCGCCTCGAATCCGGAGCTCCTAGAATAAAGAAGAAGAAAAGGACAAGGTTAGAAAACAAACTTATTTCAAATTCCTCACCTAATTCCGGAACCATTTCATCTCCGGACCTGGAAAGTACATCAGTCCTGCACACGTTGCTTCGCCAGCTCCAGCACGGCGCCATACTCACCAGTTCTCACAGCATCTTTCGATCCGGCACTGTCTCCATCATTTCTTCACCGTAATCCGGCACCTAGGGGCACAAGAAAAAACAAGGTGAGCCAAGGGAATCAACAAATATAACCTCTTACCACCATAGACTTACCTGATTTACCACCGGTGGTATTATTCCATAACTCTCCACATTTTCATATGCCGCATCTGTAAAGAGGGAGAAAAACAACACGTTAACGCATGCAATAGTTACCGGACAGCATTGGGTAACACAGACTCTTACCTGAACGCCAGCAGCAGCTACGAGACCTTCTTCTCACGAACTCAGTTGCAATTTAAGGAAGGAAGGGGACAAGAGTGAACATCGGGCACATTGAACTCTTTGAACTTGATACTTACCAATCCCGCCAGGGACTTCAGAGTCAATACTTACCGGAACTCTCCCAACGCCTTCAAACCAGTGAAGTAACTGGTATCTACGCGCCCCTGCAAAACACGCAGGATGGAGAGCTCATCTTTTACGAACATAAGGTGAGGTTACTAAGGGGATATCGGATGTGATTAGTGGGGGAGAGTGAGAACAGTTGGGACGCCATCACTAAAACCCACAGGTGGTTAATCCCTGTCTCCACTTGCAGGAAAATACTTCTTCGGGTCCAGCAGACAAGACTAGGCGGGCCACTCCAGACAGTCATCTCTGCACTACGCATCACGTTGAAGGAGACCGCAGCTGTCCGGGTCCGATTGACACCCCTGTGGGGTCCAGGTGAGCGTAACACTCTTCCGGGGTGTGGTCTTTGCGGGGGTTGTGTCCTGCCCATCGCTGTTATGGTCAGAGCCTGTGGGGGCCGAAGAGAGGGACGGCATGAGTGATGTTTTGATAGGCATCATACATACATTTGGACAATTGATCATCCACGCAATTAAGGGTAATAGGCATTTGAGTTATGCAGGCATACGTCGGGGTCACTCATGTTGGCCAAGAGCTATGCTATCTGACATGTTTATTTGTTGGTGCCTGCATGCTGTGTGACTTATGGCATTTACATCTTTGTGTGGTATGTGTCAGCTACAGCATTGCCTTGCTGCAGGCATCTGCATGTGTCTGTGATGCGTCTGCCTACTTTGCTGGGAGTGTGTGTGTGTTGGACCATTGCTTGACTCTTTGGACTGACATATTGGTTGACTTTCATCAGACTCAGCATTACAGTGTTTTCTTAGGACACTCACCTTCATCGGCTGATGTTGTGGCGCCACACTCCATCTCGCCGACACCTTCTATCCCCTCCATTCCGATCATGCTGTCGCAGATGTCCTCCCATGGGGTCAGCTTGATGGGTGAGCTGGGACCTCCTCCTGTTGCCATTGCCTGGCTCCTGTTGACGGAGAGTATATTTCTTACTCTGAGTCGCAAGTCGTCCCAGCGCTTATGGCAGTCTTTGGTGGTGCGGGGTGTTTTCAACAGCACTAACTTTCTGTGCCACAAGTGCCCAGATCTCCTTTTTTTAAGATGGACTCCCTCTTCATGCTGTTGGCAAAGACAATCCCAGCATGCTCCTGCAGTGTCCCGGCTAGCATCTCCAACTCATCCTCGTCGAATCTCTCCTTGCGCTGGCGGGAAGCTCCCTTCTTATGGGCCTTGGGCATTGTGGTGTGTTTGGAGAAGGTATTCTGACAATCAGCAGAGTCCCACAGGTCCTGTGTGCTGAGGATGGCAATGGTTTGTGTTTTTAAAGATGGCCACTGTGCTCCTTCCGGTTCCTCTGGGATGACGCTACTTCCGGTTCCGCTTATTTATGGTGACCGCTATTAGCTGTGACCACTATTAGCGGTGCATGTGCCTCCAGTATCAAGAAACTTGGGTTCCCTTTTGGGTTTTTCTGGGTTCACTCCAACAACACCATACATACAGCTAAGGGTTGGTCAGAATTCTATGCCCTGTAGGGCCAACATGCTCAAACTATACCTTGAACAATATACCCATCCTCCCAGGCCCCAGCAGCTAACCATTACATACAGCGCTTGTTACAAGTACAGGCATCTGTCAAAGACCACCTTCACATAGCCCAAGAAAGCACTCTACACCATGCTAATCGAGACCGATAATACGCTTATCCATATGCTTTTGGGGATAAAGTGTGGCTAGCCACCAAACACTTACCCTTCTGGGTTGCAGGAAATTCATGCTGAAATATGTGGACCCTTACTGTATTACCCGTATTATTAACCTTGGTCAAAGTATGGCTCCCCTACATGGCGGGTTCATCCAACATTCCACGTATGCCTTCAAAAAACCCTTTACTCCCATAACACGCCTCACTCCTAAATCGCCTCTGAATTTGGCACAGAAGTGAGATGAATACAAGGTTAACGACATCCTGAATTCAAGAGTGGTGAGGGGCGTCCTTCAATACCTCATTGACTGGAAGAGTAATGGTCAGAAGGACCGGACTTTGGAACATGCTCACCATGTGCAAGCTCCCCACTTGGTGGCTAGTTTACATCCTCACCATCCTTATCACCCGTGTGGAACATGGGCCTTGCAGGGAGGCATGTCACAGTGCCACTGGGGCCATGGAGACTGCCCTGGTGGGCCTGTGACTGCCGCCTGAAGAGAAGCAAACCTTGCCAGGTGATATGCTGGTAGCGACGAAGTCACACAGCACTCTACCCGATGAGGGAGACGGAAATAAATCTCTATCTTTGTAACACCACAGCACTTCTCAGCACTCTTCGGAGCGGAACTGCGTTCTGCCAGCATTTACCTGTACTTGTTTTTCGGACTCTGGATTCCTGCTTCTGAGACTACCTTTGCCTGCCTCACTTTGTTTTGACACATGGATCTCCTCGTGGAACCCTTTTACCTGCCTGCCTTTTTCCATTTGGATTCTGTTTTGCCTGATATTTATTCTTGCGATTCCTGGATTGTCTTGTGGATTACTCTGGAGCTGAACTACCTTTGATGTTTTAGTTTTGCCTCTGGTTTTCTGATTAGGTTTCTAAAGCTTGGACTTTCTATTGTGTTTCTGGACTCTTGGCTTTGTCTTGTGGAGTTTGACTTCTTCAAGCTTTGATTTTTGTTTCCTGAGGATCTTTGCCTTCGCTCTGACTCCTTGCTCCTCAAGCTCTCTGGGCCCTTGCTTTGGGGATTCACTTCCTTGTGGGTTGGCTCCCCTATTCTGTGTTAGTATGGTCCTCATGATGTTGTGTTAGGTCCTTTGATTTTTTTTTTCTTTTTTCCCCTTGTGCTTGGGGTAACAGTTTCTCTGGCCTTGGTGCTTGCTTACCAATCCCCTACTTCTGGTTCCTTGAGTACCCAGCTAATGAGTTTCATACTGAGGTTGTTGGAGGGTTTTCTGTCCTTACTTGGATCATTCTGTATTCATTATTGTGTTCCTTTTCCATTACAGTACCAGTAAGAATGCCTTTGGGCCGTCTTGCCTTTCCACCCTTTCCCACTCCACAGAAGTTTTACCTATTCTGTATGGTGAAGCCGGGAATATGTTCTGTTGTCCTCCAAGAGCCCTGATTATGACCCCTTCCCATGAATTCTGACTTTAAAGTGACTCCAGTGGTCTGAAACCTGATGTGAGTGAGGCTTTTGTAATGTCAATGCCTGACTTTAAATCCTGGTTCCCAGGGGACCTACTTGGGGCTCTGAGTGGGACGGTGTTACCATTCCTGCTAGAGAACCAAAGGGGTGGCATACTGACTTTTGTTTCACATGGCAACTGTGGAGGCAATCTGACTAGGGGTCAACATACATCAGTTCTGTCATAGTTAGGCCCTGATCACAGAGCTGACACTAGTGCAATACCAGATTGTGTTGTCTTTATAATTGTGTGAGTCTAGCAATCACTGTGACAAACCAGGCATGCCTTATATTCACAAATTTACATGCCACCGGACCGTCTAAATTCTGCAATCATTTGAATTTAAATCACAGGTGCCGACAGTTAATATACTACATCTGCCTGCAGGCAATGAGTGTTCCAGAAGCTATCAGGGATGCACATGTGACCTTTGAACCCACTCTGTGCCACAACTGAGGTAGGGATGTAGATGTGAGGAGACTGGTTACAACAAAGGTGCATGTGCACTATACTTTTGGCATGGAGTACTTGTGAAATGGGGGCCTGTTTAGCAGGCCTTCCTTTCAGAGACAGAATTTCATGCAGCATTTTATTTAATTACAATAAAAAACTCTGGCTGTTCCCCCCTTCCAGAAGCCAATCCTTCCCAACTGCCCATCTCTTTTGCCTCTGGCTCCAGCCTCCTTTCAAAACTGTTTTTGGGCTTTTTTTTGCGGCCCACCATGGCCTACCTTGGCCTGGTACAATCCAATTCCTCTTTTGCATGTGGGTATCATCTCCCCTGCCCTTGTTTTGGGGTCTTTGGGGGAAATAGCTGCTGTAATTAATTTTGGTACATTGTACGGAGGATAACCCGTGACCATATGGGATTTACTTTAGGGTAATATCCCTTTTGTAATGCCTCCCCTCCACATGCTTCTCAAGCTCCCTTTCTACTTACAACCAAAAGCCAGAACAACAGGACCACAGTAACAATACTGTGGTATGTTGACTTGCTGTATTTCTGTAGTATTCAAAGCCAAATATTTTTTTCTTGTTCTAAAACACATGGTGTACTTAGCAGTGGGTATCACATTCTCCTGGTTGTTGGTCAAGGAATGTATGCATAGAAAGAAATTATTTTCATAGACTATTCATTACAGCTAGCAATAGTATACATTTAGCACATACATTTAGTTCGCCAGAAAGCAAACATACATTTTACTGGCACTTTTGTGAAGGTTACACTATAGTCATAAATGCATAACAATCGTTTTATGCATATATGACTAAACACTCTAACGTGTGCTGAGTGAAGCAGGGTGTATTCTGGAAGATGTCATTGTGCTGGAACCTATGTATTGAGTGAGACAGTGAGCATTTCTAAGTTCTGTGGAAGCTTCTGTTCTTACACAGAGTGAAATCTGCAACATATTGGTCCTTTGGCACCACTATCTTCAATTAAGGGCTTGTACTTCTGATTATTTCTGATTTGTGTTGAGATTGCCTCTGTATTTGTGGATATATCTAGACATTTTGACGATATCTTGAATATGATAGCTCATCTGGGCAATGGGACGAATCATCACTTCTCCCCCGGGGAGGGGAGCTTTCCTTGTGAGGCTTGGGAGGTTAAACCGCTATGCAATATTCCCCCGAGAGGTGGCAGCAACCGGGACCTCACAGGGAGAGACTGACCTATTGCGGACAAGGACTCCTGTGCTGCAGAGGAACTCCCTAAAGCCCTCTCTCAGGGACCTACAATAACATCAGGGCTTCAGAAAGACCCAACAGACCAGGCTATTGTGACAACATCCAAGATTCCACCTGAAGAAATATCTGGTAAAACTACCACTAAGAAGAAGAGTGAGAGAGTATTACTGATCTCTCAGTGGTTAGAAACAGCAATATTGTGACGAGGAGAAATGAGCAAGTAAAGAAGAGTGCTCAACTGGAACAGAAATAAGACTATGATCCTCTGTTGTGGAGGACCCAGCAATGTATCATAAAAAGGGAAGAAGGACCACTGTCAGAGAGAGGTGAAACCCGCTAATTTCAAATCAGCAGTATCGTGGAAGCTGATAGAGACAAGGAGATCCTCGGTAGGGAGGAAGCAACCAGCTGTCGTGTGTGCTAGAAGCACCAAGAGCTCTGAAAGCAGAAGAGAACAGTCAAATTAAACCTCAAGAGAGAGAGCCAGTAGGGAGTGCTGACATAACTCATGAGAGGTGAACTGTACAGTCTGGCAACGATTCCGAGACTGCTGTAAAGCTGGCCCCGCAAATCTGCAGACAAGAAGCAGAGAGAGCTGCAGGGAAAGCAGAAGCCGTCCTGACCAAATGAGAAGAAGTCCCCGTCCCGCATGCAGTCCGGGTGACGCCAACAAGTGGGAACAAAGGTAACTGGAATGGTGGGACGAGGATCTTGATGAGGACGCCGAATTAGGCTGTGAAGACTCTATTACATCAACCCACCGTGTCCAAACACAAAGCGAAAGGTGCATAAATGACAATTTACTTAATCCCAGAAGTGAAATGTTAGCAGCCGGTACAACTGGCTTGCAAAACAATGTGATGTGGTCTAACCCAGCTTGTCTATCTGACCAACTAGCTTGTATCACTAGAAGCCCGAATCGACGCAGTTCGATCGCTGCTGTGAACAAAGTATTAAAAGATCTAATTCAAATAAATACTAGAATGGGAAGTAAGTATACTGTTCAAAACAAAGCAGAAGCAAACTCCACTGAATTACAAAAAGAACAAGAAGTCGAGCCCCAAATGGAGCTCTGAGTGGAAAACACAAAGAATATTTTGAACTTACGATCTGAAATCCAAGAATCCCATGAAAAACAGAACCTGTGGCTTAAACCCATGCCTAAAAGGAAAAGACTTGATTCCTTAGGGGATGACCATAGAGACCAGCTGTTCACATCGCAAAAAAGACATGCCGAGATGCGAGATGCAACGGGTCTGGATTGTCTTGGACTTGAGTCATACTTTGTGCCGCTTTCTACTGATCCCCTTATACAAAATTTCTCCACAAAGAAAAAGAAGCGTCGGAAAGAAATGTCAAAAACAACCAAACTAAGGGTGATACACAACAACAAATCAAACTTCCAAACACAAAATATGGCAGAACGCCTATCGAAAGAAATCTCCAGAGATCTGAATGCACTTATAATGTCCGCACATACCATATCCATGGTGCCGTATATGAAACTATATGAACAACTGAATGAGACCTTAAGAGAATAAACAACACTTTTAGCTATGATGAACACAAAAATGTTCAACGTAGAGCAAGATCTGAAAACTACAAAACAAGCACGGCAAGATGACCACTTAAGTGCTGAAACAAATGTGAAAATCATACTGGAACACACCAAAAACAGTGCTCTCGACAAACGACTATTTGCAGAAGTAGCAAGAGAAGCGATCGCCCTGTTAAAACAACAGAAGTTGAATCCCACATCCACCGAGATGGAACTAAATGAGAACAGAGAGCAACTGGACGACAGTGTGAAAATAACATCGATTACTAATTCAACTGATCCTAACATGGAATCCGCAGTCCCGAAGACGGGAAAAGCTGTAAAGACGAACCAACAAGAATTAAGCAATGGAGAAGATCGTATGAACGACAGACCAACTAAATGCAAACAAAAACTGAAACGATTAAATGATCCAACTAGTAACAACAAGGCCGTCCAACCGAGTGAGAAACCTGGTGTAATAAATGGCGCTCTTGCAAATACTGGAAAGAAAGAAAAGTTGAATTTACCTCGATCACAAGTGATGTATCCTAAAAGTACGGCTGTTCCAACACCGCTGCCACCTGGAAATGGAGGTTCAGTGACTAATCAGAATAAAAGTGCGGAGAGTGAAGCTGCCCTAGGTGCTGATCAATTGGAAGCCAATCTAGCTACCAAGTCTAAAGATAATCATAACCTGGAAAACTGTAAAGAGAACGAAGTAGAGGATGTTATGTCAAAGAAAGCAAAAGCGACTTCAAAAGAAGTGTTCGCAATTTTTAACCCAAAGAGAACGGAGCCAGAAAAAAATCTTAAATTAGTGGGATCAAAAGATGAGAAACAAATGAAAACCATGAAGAAAGGGAAAATGTCAACTAGAGCAAGTGTGTGTTCGTTTCTAAGGAATATCAAAAGCTTTAGCTTCATAACTTCATCTAAGCATGCAGCGGGTCCTTTGGTAAAGGCCAATATTGCCACTCAAATAGCTTCTGCAAATGTCAACCAAAGGGATAACATCGAGACATCAAATGATGAGCCAATGGCCGTTGAGAGCTCTACCGAAGATCTATTAAACTTCTCGACGTATGATGAATGTGAAACAGACAAAGGCAGCCTGACCGAGATCCCTGATTTAGTACTGAATGAAGAACGTGCACCTACTGATGGCCTAATTAACATCGACCTCACTGCTCCATTAGATGAAGTTATAACATCTGCAAAAGAGACTATGCCAAATATGCCACCAATTGTTTCTGGAAATGTAACTAACTCCAACTTAAGCTGTATCCCGAGTGTGAAACTTGTAAATCCGCAAAGAGGTGTAACTATAGATCCATCGAAACATGATGGTGATTCGTCACTCGTAGCAGTAGACTCATCTAAAAAAATCATCACACTTGAAGCTAAAAGAATATTACTATTGACCTCGATGAAACGAGATCAATCTGACATGAAGTCCACTACTCGAAATATGAATTTGTGGAAATATGAGCAAGAATTTGGAGCACTTGAGGCAAAAATGGCTTTAATGTATGTTGGCTTAACCAAAGCTCTACCAAAGATTGAAGAAAGATGTGGAGCTCTGTACATGAACAAATCTGAATGCCACTCTCAGAAGCTGTCTAAAGATCTATTCTCGCAATCAAAGAGACCATGTGACCATCCGCAACCATTGTCAGAGACTAGGCATAATCACTCAAAAAAGAACTCTGATATCTACAACGACTCTGACCGTCAATATCGTCAAGTGAGAAATAACAAAACAAAAGGGAAATATCTTTTGCGACTTGAGCGAATAGTAAGAGAAAGAGATGGACTCTTACTAAACAGGAAAAATGTGATGAACCTATTACACCACATACCACAATTAAGAACTGTGGTCTCTGAAGACATCCAAGTGGTAGAATTTGAAAAGGAAAAAATTAACGACTGTGTGATATTACACATAGCCTCAAAAATCATTTGTGACTCATTATTAAACGTGGGTATGATCTTGAACTCATTGGGATTTGACATAAATGAAATCTGGAACCAAAAAGAGAAAGAGCGATTGAGAGACTTAGAATCTCCTCCAAAATATGAAACAAGATCTAACTGTGGGCCTAGACACCAAGTCGAAAATAGTAGCTTAGAGAGCAAATTTGTCTCCGTCACGAGAACAAACAGTGATGAAACACAAAATCAGATCATCGACTGTAATATAGTAACAGATGTGAACATAAACACTGAAATACAGAAGAATACCAGTTTACAAAACGAAGATCTTGAGTGGACCTGGGTCGCTAAAACGATCAACATCACTAAAAACAGCTAATGTCTAAATCCCAAGGATCCTGACAATACATGCGTAGCCTCATGGAACACGCGAGGGCATACGCATCTATTTGGAAACATACCCAACGAACTGCGGGATGTAGATTTACTTTGCCTGCAAGAGACCTGGTTAATGGAACCACCCATTGCAGAAGGATTTGAAATTGCGTTTAACCCAGCGATCAAAGGGAATGAAGGACGCCCCATGTCAGGGATGGCGATCCTTGCAAAAATCAAAAGTGGCATACGTATTTTATCATCAACTAATATATCATCGTATGTACAAGTATGCAAAATCAAATTCCCGGTGAGACATGGCACAGAGGAGAACGTGCTAATACTGGTAAACATCTACTGGCAACATGCTGCCATACAAGTGGAAAATTTCATTGAAACAATTTCGGAAATCATCTGCGAAATTAAAAGACATGAAAAAGATGTACACATTTTAATATGTGGCGATCTCAACATAAATTGTTTCCAAGATAAAAGCCATAATGAGCACGATGAGAAAAAAACCAAAGATAGACATGCGGCAGCACTCTGGATGCTAGAAATGAACGCATGGAATCTACAGATGCTAAACGGACAGACAACAGGAGATATCCCCGCCCAACCAACATGGCGAAGAAATGAGTCAAGCTCAACAATTGACTATATGTTCGTAAATGGAAAGCTAAGAAGTGAAGTAAAATGGCTAAAAATCATCGAAATGAAATCTAGTGATCACAGCCTAGTTAAGCTGTATGTGAAACCACAACAATGCGGGAGAACAAGCGATGCAGTTAAAACTGCTCTTGAAGTGGGACCAGGCCGCAATAGACTACGACTAAACGCGACCCAAATAATCTCACTGAGGACATCATTAGAAGCAAAACAAGATCCAGATAAAATTGAATACACTACTCTCTTGGAAACTTATCGAGAGAAGAAAATCCACAAAAATAGATCAGATTTTTCACAACGTCATATATGGGATGCTGAGCTTAATCTAAGGAAAAAAAAATTGAACAAAGACCTAAGATTGATAAAGAATAAAACTGATCCAACCAGCAAAAGCAAAATAAAACAACTGAAACAAATGTATAAGAACTGGCTAATCAGCCATAAACACATAATGTTGCAAAGAGACGCAGAAAGCATGATGACAACGCTTGCTAATCGAAATATAAGGGACTTTTGGGCATACCTGAATAACATCTCAAGTCCCCAAGGAGCAATTATAAAATCCATAATTTCGGAAGAAATATGGATAAAACATTATACTGAAATGTTCTACAATGACACCACCAAAGGAATTGTACCATCTACTGCAGAGTCTGAGTGGTCAATCGAAATAAAGAAAGAAGATATATATTGCAACATCAAAAATCTGAGTACATTAAGAGCCCCTGGGCCGGATGGTTTAACAAATCATCTCTTAAAACAACATCCGGAACTCTGGGCAGATTTATGCCACTCATTGTTTAAATCGATCTTACAGAACCGAATGATTCCATTGTCCTGGCGAAGTGCTATTGTCGTACCCATCTTCAAAAAGGGAGATCGCACAGATCCAAAGAATTTTCGGCCAATAGCCCTGCTAGATGTGGTGGGGAAAGTTTTTGCCACCCAGCTTCAAAACCAACTGTTAAAGTGGATCCAGGATTCCAAGAGATACGATCCACGCCAATCCGGATTTGTGAAGGGGGTTGGCTGTGGGCTGAATTTAACAATCCTAAATTTCATAAAGATGGAAGCTATTCGCCAAAATAGGAAAATCTACGTGGCTTTTGTCGATTTGTCCAGCGCTTTCGACACCATCGACCGAGAGATGCTTTGGAACAAGTTAATGAAATGGAAATGTCCGGATAACCAACTTCAACCTATAAAAGCGCTCCATACAGACACGGAAATTAAGGTCAGATTAGACGCCTGCGGAACCTTAAGTAAATCAATAAGAACAAATCAAGGCGTGAAACAAGGCTGTCCATTGGCAGCCACGCTATTTGGCCTATTTCTGTCAGATATTGGAGAAGATCTTGAAGCTGTCAACTCTTTCCCACCAAAAATCAACGGGATGACTGTAAACTGGATGCTCTATGCGGATGACATCGCATTGTTGGATCTAACCCCCATTGGTCTAACACGAAAACTATCTGCTCTTGAAGGGTATGTAAGAAAAAACAAACTAAAAATCAACCCTGCAAAGTCGGAAATAATAATACTCCAAGATCTATCTCGAACCAACAAGAGAAACATGAAATGTACACCAAAATGGAGATTATCTAACGAAAATCAGAAATGCGTAAGTAAGGCAAAGTACCTAGGTACTTGGATCAACAGTAACATAACGGATGCACCATGGGTCGAAAATGCTAAACAAAAATGTAAACAACTTGCATGTCAAGGAGTAATTATAAACAAAAAATTTGGAAAATTCTCCCTGTTACCTGTGTTATCCCATTATAATCAAAAAGCGACACCAACATTGATCTATGGCGCTGAAAGTGCCCTAGGAGTGTCAGCAACGTTGTGGCCAGAACTAGAAAACCAGTACTGGAGGCGAGTACTACACCTACAAAAAGGAATCTCGAGTGCTTGCGTACGATATGAACTCAATCTAATATCTATGCAAGCCCGAGTGTTATGGAATATGTTATCCATATACAGGAAAATCATCCTAACAAACTGCACTCCTCAATTTAAGATCTTACAAGATGCACTGCAAGGCAACCAAGAAGCACTTTTTTGTAAATGGGCTACTGAATGTGACAATCAATTAATACTCCTGGGTACAGATCAAGACACTCTGAAAAATAACCCAAACTATGTAAAAAAAAAGTTATGGGAGCTCGACTGGTGCACCACGATTGATGATCGGAATCGTCACAAGCTCATGGAAGACGCAGCAATTGAGGCTAAAGATCGAAAGAAACCGCTGCAATACCTGATGAAGTCAGCTAATGGAAAACATCGAGCTATCTATATGAAATTTCGACTAAATCTCTTTAACACCAGGGTGAGTCAAGCAATCAGGGCGCGAAAAATGACAGCAACCTTGAGCTGTCGCTTCTGTAACAGACAGCAAGAGACTCTCAAACACTTAACTCTATATTGCGAAGGCTTGAAAGATATGAGATCTGTGCATTTGGGAGACCTGGTGCGACAATATTCTACTCTATGCGGCGACGAACTCTGGCGAAAATTCTACAGTCCGCGTGAAAAAGGCATATATGGGCTGACCAACTTTCTACAATCTCTGGAGGCTCTGCTAAAATCCCAATAAGAAAGGAATGGAAATCATTCAGAAACTAATACCAATGTGTCGGAGATGAAGAAGTGTGAACCTGCGTCAAATGCAGTCTTTTGATGCTGAAGCGGTGGAAACAAAGTTAGTTGACTGAACTAGAAGGAATTAACGAGAACCATAAGACAGTTAAGACCCTAGCCGCGGTAAAAACTCTGTCATTATGCACTGTAATACTGCTAAAACTTGCCTCTGCAAGGCCCTCCGACACATTATAGGAGGAGGGATAATGTAACCTTTTCAAAAAGTTTGTATAAACTAAATGAAATAAAAAAAAAAAAATTAAAAAAAAATTCTTGGGGGCTACCGGCAAACTGTATTACCTTTCCAGTCACCTGATATCCCAGAATTTACGGTATTTTACAGGTGGCGGGAATACCAGTAATTGCCCATTTCATGGAGTCCCACAGCTGTTTTTGGCAGTGCGGGAAAAGTGGTGGGAACAGAATTACCGCCAATTTTTTCCTGCACCGCCAAACTTCTAATGAGCCTCTATGAATCTGGAACTGGGATATCCCAGTGACTTTAAAGTTGAAAGTTGAATATGCCATTACATTAACAAGACACACATGCTATAGTGCAGCCGAATAGCCACCCGTGGGAATTTAGCTCCAGTTCAGAGCCACTGAAGAATGCATTGCGAGGATACACATCAGTTCAAAAGCATGCCTTGTGCTTGTGTATATTGCAGATTGATAAACCATGTTTACCATATCATGGAACACATAACGTTAATAACCATATATTAGAATAACATAGCATAGTGTAACAACACATACCATGGCATAGCATGGAAAAAGATGGCATGAAATAGCCTACAAAAAAATACTACTGCAGAATAGCACAACGGTCTATTGCACAGTAAAACAAACCCGTACCCCATCCTGTTCACGTAGCTCCCCATAACAAGGCCCAGCAGAATAGCTCAACACCATCACCTTGCATAACTTAACTGCAAAGCATAATGTAGTAAAACAACATAGCATGAATACATAACATTTCTTTGCACAGTGAGGCAAGGTATATGAAATGGGTACATTGAGACCAAAATGCTGTTGGCTGTATATTATAGAGGTGTTACTGCACATGGAGCTGTGTGTGTTTGTGTGTATTTGTTATTTGAGCATCCACACATGTGTCCTTGTGTGTTATAAGAGTTTAACTGCACTGGAAAGTGGGTGGCATAGAAGTGCAGCCTTTACATGACTGTGGAGGAGTGAAACTACACCCTGCCTTAATATGTGTCCCTGCAAAGCTGTGTGTGTGACATAGGGTTGAGACTGAACAGGCCTGTTTTTTGTTTTTATGAATGGATGTGTGTGTGGGGAAGGCATACGAGCAGTTGTTGAATGGTACTACAGAAGAGGGTGTACGTTGTAGCAGTTTTACCTCAAACAACTGTTTCTGTTTAGTGGTCAGGGGTCCATGAGTGGTCTTCTTTGCTTCTTTGGGGTGAAATTGTTTCTTCATCTCTCCCGCGTGCAAAGATAGGAACACCAAGACATGGGATGGCTGCCAATCAGCAGAAATAGGCAGTGTGGAGAACAGCTGGGCAAATTGGTTTGCATATCGCACACATTTTAAAGTGAGTTGCATTTTTGTGCTTGCGCTGAGTACCAGAGATTGACTTTACGTGTGCTAAAACGAAACATTTAGTTCCTCATGTATTAAATGAATTGTAAACAAACGAGTACATCCTAGTAGCTGCCAAATATTTTACTGAAACATTGTGAACCCAACATGGAACGCTAGCGGGCATGCCCCACTACAAAGCAAACACGCTTAAGAACATTTTTCAACGCCCTTCGTTTCCCTGTGAATATTTTATAAACATGTTGGACCTAAAGAACAAGGGCACCGGAATGGGGTCATTACGACCCTGGCAGTAGCCGTGCCGGTAAATACCAGCACGGCTGCCGCCAGAGTCATGAATTTCACAGCGCCCAGGAATGGACAGACCCATTAATTGCCAGGCGCTGGAAAATATTAGTCCCCATTCCCATTTGAGTCCTATTGGACTATTGGACTCAAATGGGAATGGGGAGGACGGATGCACCGGCACCATTCATGAATGGTGCCGGTGCATCCGTCGAGTTCTGCGAGCGGGTGCCGTTGTGCCTGCCAGGTCTGAAAGGTCCCGCTCGCAGAACCCGTAGTTTGCCGGTCCGGAAACAACGGTACCAGCAAGCTTACTGGTTTCCGGACTGGCAAACTTGTAATGAGGCCCAATCTGTTCCAGTTGCCATAGAGAACACATTTAAGCAAATACTGGTGTGTTATTTAGAAGGCACTGGAATAATACCAAATTAATGCCCACTACCTGTCGTTATACACAGGCCAATCTGGAGGGTCCGGAGAGCAGGCGCCCTTTCCTCACTAACCTGCCCTGCACGGATGTCGGTTAGGACCCTACTAGCAGGGCACAACAACTGTGGTTGAAATACTGTACTTGGGCTAATGACCTGACTCAATCATTCAGGCAAGATCCACTTGCTCGTCACTAGATAAAGTGAGTAACTGGTGCACGTGTGGAGCGACCAGTCTCACTCAACAAAGAACGCAGAAGCGACAGAAATGCTTGTGTCAGCAAATCTAAACCCCCGGGAAATCAGTGGGCATAATGTTTCCATAAGTAATAGCTAGTCCGTGCCACCATGTAAATGGTACAAATGTATGCATATGAACCATCCCCAGCCAAAAAGCACCAGTCCGGCCTAAATAGCTCAGCCACATCCCCTCGGTGTGAGTCTACAGTCCTCAATTGCACTGCAAGTGACGTGTACATTAAGCATCCAGGAGCAATGAGCAAAAGGTTTACCCTGAACATGCACATTTCACTGTGGGGAGATTCATCAGAAAAAAGAAAAAAATTGTGATGTAATTGCTTGAGCCACAAGTATAAGGGACTCATTCCGAGTATGGCGGTATCCTGGCATTAACTCCGCCGTGACAGAATTAGCATCACTGCCGCGTGTTGCTGCGGAATTTCCACTGAATTACGACCTGGCGGGCGCACGCACCTGTCAATGGTGGTAATGGTAATTCCGCCATACAACCCATGGTGCTACCTAATTATGCTTAACAGTGGTGGAATTACCATTACCGCCATGGTGGTCAGCAAAATTTCCTCTGGCAGAAATTCCACCAGAGGAAATTCGTCATCCCTATAAAAGGAAGCACCACGGTAGGCATTTTGGAAATCACAATACATCGAATATCTCGAGATCGGATGGCCATCCAGACACCCAGTTAAGGCCAAACATGTCCCTGGGAAAGGGAAAACGCAGGGTGCCCAATATGTGACAGCGTAAGCCCAAATTCACGGAGCAGAAGGTCACAGTGTTGGCAGAGCCAGTGGTTGCCCACTCTTAGGAGCTGTGTGGAGCATCGCACAGGAAGACCAGGCAACAGTGCAAAAACAACATGTGCTCGGAAATCAGGGACAAGATTGTGGCCGTAGGGTACGTCCAACGTGAGGTTGAGGACATGAAGAAGAGGTGGAATGACCTCAAGGCCAGGATCAGGACCCTCATCTCTAACCACTGCCAGGAGATGCCACTGGAGGTGGCTCAGTTGAACCCTTGCTCCTGACACCGTGGGAGGACATGGTCAGGAGATTGTTAGTGGGATACTGCACATTGTCAGGATCGAGGGTGTGGGCATAGCAGAGCTAGGAGCCAGCAGCCAAGCTGAATCTGGTGAGTATCACAGTGACACATCCGCTGATAAATGGACAACCCTGCAGGCATGCACGAACACCCACACTGCCATGCAATCGAGCAATGTGACTCCCAGCATGAAATCACCATCCATGTGAGGCACCAGGCTACAATGACAGCAACCAGTGGCTACAGGACCACCCCCCGACGTGACTCCCATGCAGAGTCAACATAGCCACCATGCAAACATGCAACTTGTCCCAGCCCATTGATGCACAACTGTTGATAGTTGTGTCACAGCCACTAGCCCCTCAGCAACTATGGCACATGTGCAGACACATTGAGGAGTACATATCTCATAACATGACCACCTGACCCCCACACACAACCAAATGCACTGTGCCCATCTGACTGCACCACTATATACTTGCCACCAACAGACATGACGCACCACTGGACAGGACAGCCTGTAACCAAATACATCCCATGGATGCACCACCAAATCAAGCTGGCCATCCCACACCTGGCTGACCAGACACAATGTATGCCATGTACACAGCGGCCGATGCATGAAGCCAGCCGTCCCAGGAGGCCCTACACACAATGATGACAAAGAACAAATGTCAGTGAATGTTGATTTGACAAGCACCACCTCATCAACAATGTTTTAGTGCAAATCTCAATTTGTCCCAACAGGAATACAGGACACCCAGGAAGGGACCGAGGAGGCTGGCCCCTCCACCACACCAGCACCAACTACTGCCAGCAAGCAGCCAGGCCAAAGCAGTTCGGGGAGTGGGATTGTGCCACCGACAGCCATTCCAGACATCCAGACGGACATGCCAATGGACCCACCACATACCCTAAGCGTGCAATCAGTTCCATCAGTGACAAGCCAGGACACAATGACATTTGGGTCGGACTGCAAATGCACGGGTGGGTCAGAGTTTGGACGACATCCCCAATCAGAGTAGACCAATGCAAGCATGGGTGCTGAGGAGTATGAGGGTGCTTCCCCTGCATCTAGCCACCTACATTCCCACCTCTGCCAATTCACACCTGAGTCCTCCCCCCTGCGCAGCCTCTCCCTACTGTACACACACACACACACCACCATCCCACCATGATTCCTGCCATGTTCTGCACTATGTGGGGGACTCATCTGACAGTCAGGCCAGGAATGTTCATCGTCAACGGCAGCATGAAGAACATGGCCAATCACCACAGCCAGTGCCTGACCCCACACTCCAGACCCTCTGGGACTGTCTGGACTGCATGCATCAGAGGCAGGCAGAAATGCGCGCCTTTGCTCAGGAACATTTGGGGCATGCTGAGGACATGTGTGACTACTTCGAGGGGGCATCGATAGTGTTGTCTAAGTTAATTGACCATTTCTGCAGGAGCACAGTGATCTGCAATGCCAGCCTGTGCTTGACAAGCCAAAGCGTGAGGGAGCTGGCTGAACAAATGTCCTTGTCACATGAGACCATGGCCAGCGCCATACATCTCAGCATGGACCATCTACGGGGGAGCGTCCTGTGGAGCTCACAGTCCGCCACCCCTACTGAGATGTCATTGGCGAGCACTCCACCCAGGCGCTCACAACGGCGTGCCTCAAATGCTGCTAGGCTTGCGGACCAGGGGGCAAGCGCTGATGGGAGCAGTTCTTGGTTTTGGCGGTGGGGATGGAGGGTGGATGTGGGTGTTGATGTTGGGGATGTGGGTAGGGGGTGGGAGTTGGTGTTGGCGATGGGATAACCTTTTTGCCATTAATAAACACACATGAATCTTTATCTATTATTCATGAGCTCCTGGCATACCATCCGGCCTTCCCTTGCTTCCCCACGTATGGGCTGTGGAGCCCTGTTCCCTCCTCCATCCTCTTCCTCATCAGAGCTATGGGGGTCATTCTCTTTATCTGTGGACATTTCGACATTCCTGCGTATGCACATGTTGTGCAATATGGCGCAGACCACTACGATTTGCTCTACTTTTTCAGGGCTGCACATCAGTTCACCGCCTGTGTGATGTAGGCACCTGAACCTGGATTTCAGAAGGTCAAATGTCCGTTCAATGCATACTCTTGTTCTCCTCTGCATCTCATTATAGGCTGTCTCCTGTGGTGTAGCAGGGTTTCTCACAGGGGTCATTTGCCATGCCAACTGTGGGTGTCCAGCATCACCTGCAAGACAGGAATGTCACACTGTCCATGATGGTTGCGAGGGCCGTGGAACAAGTCAGTGGTCCTGACTTGTGTGCCTCAATGTGCATGACTCAGTGGATGGGCACAGTGCACTTTGTGTGCATCTGGGTAGATTTGACATGGGCTACATGGCTCCCTTGCAGTCATACACATCATGGAAGTCGCAAGTCATGTGGTGTCAGCCACTGCTGTGACATTGTCATTGCACTGGTCAACTATGTTGTGGCAGTATGCCATGTTTGGTACATGCCAATGCTTATCTGGGTTGTGCGTGGGCCTAATTGTGTGGTGCTTCCTTGCATGGCTGGATGCCCTGTGTCATCACATGTTTCATGTCTGTGTCCTGGGGTGGTTCAGTCAGGGTGCCTGGCCTATTCTTTGAATTGCTGTTGCATCATGGGACATGTGGTTCATTCACATTGCTATTGCTAAGGAGCCCCGGGTGTGTGTCAGTGCTTTTGCAAGACATGTCTGAGTGCTACTTACCCACAATCAGGTGTGCTGTCCTCTGTGCCTCTCTGTGTACGGAGGCAGGGTGCTGTTGCGCAGGATGAGTGAATCATGTGTGGTCCCAAGATATTGTACACAGCAGTGACTGATGGTGAGGTAGGCATTGCAGGTCATCTGGACATTCATCGAGTGATATTGTTTCCGGTTGTGGTATGCCTGTTCTGTTGCCTGGGGTGGTACCAACGCCACATGAATGCAATGGTGTTGCGGAAATGGGAAATGCTGTAGAATCTTGCCTTGGCTGCATGCACCAGTGCCTGGTTGATGGTCATGGCGATGTGAAGATGTGCCTGTATCATTAGGGCAGCAAGGACTTGGCCCAGCACCTTTGAGAACTGTGGGCTAGGGCATGGCGTGCAGTGTGCTTGAAGACACCTGTGCCACAGAAATGTAGGACTGCAACTAACTTCAGCAGGAGAGGGGATAGCTGTCTTGATGGAAATGGCATTCTGCAGTTGTGCCTGTGTCAGGGTGAGCAGGTGGAAATGGTTGCCCGATCCAGTCTATATGAGGTGACTAACTGGCTGTCCGTGAGTGTCCATGGGGATGGTCAGACATGTGGCATTGTTGCCCTCTGCAGCATGCGTTTCCAACGCCTTGTTTGCACCTGTCTCCTTCCCTGCTATGGTCCAGCATGCTGCTGTAGCTCGATGTAGAGCCCGTTATTTAAGTCTGCTTGTGGCTGCTTGTTGCTTAGATGTGTGTTGTGGGTGGGGGTGGGCCTTTTATACTCTACCTGAGTGGATCTTGTGCACCTGGGCCTCCTTCATTTGTGACACCTATATGCATGTACCTCCACCTTTTTTGTGGAGGTGGTTGTGCTGAGTTGTTGGAGGAATTACCTCTGATTTTATAAAGTAATATGCTGTTTTTGAGCTTGTAATCTTACAGTAATGGGTTTTTGGTATTTGGTGGAAATTCCGGCGGTGGAATCAGTCTCAGCGCTGGTTCCGCAGGGTTACCACTGGTTCTGATTCCGCCGGCGGAATTACTGCCAATTTCTGGGACACTCGTAATTTGCTGTAGTGGTAAAGTTGGCGGTAACACTTGATGCCAAACTCATAATGAGGCTGTAAGTATTTTCCATCCGTTTAGCTTTATGGAATCAGTTCAGCAGGCGTCTAATCCTGAGCAAATCAGTCCAACATCCACTCATATCAAGGGAGAACAGCTAGGCTGTGTGTCTCTTACAAAACACCAAGCCACCCCAGATGCATTTTGGTCTCACCATTTAGGCATAGGTTGAGCAAAAGTTTCACAGCGGAACATAGCCAACACACTTGGAGACCTAGAGATAATGCTTCATACCAATTGAGAGTACATTGGGTTTCTGCATGTTTTAGCACATCCATGTCTTCTGGGAGGTGACCACTCTTATCCAAATCAGTTCAATCCTGCCTGGGCTGGACATGCTAGAAAAAAGACACACATAAGCCACTTTTCATTGCAACGGTCCTTTGAAGTAGGCTCTGCTTTCAACATTTCCCTAGATGTGTCTGTAATGTTATATTTTGAAGCCTATCAGAATTGTTATGTTTTATGTACAGGAGGATGCTGGGAGGAAGTGACAAGAGGAGGAGCTGTATGGGGCTCCGGAAATAAAGTTAGTTTCCAGAAGATATATGAAGTGTCCAGTTGCCTTTTATGTTTGTGTGTGGAACACAAAACTGGGGATGAAGGATATGGATCCACTGAACTTGTTAGTGTGGCGCTGTGATCTACGCCTTTTGCTGCTCACCACAGCCCTCCAGGAAATCCCTAGCGTGGCCCTCACGCACATGCTCTTCAAATGACATGGAGCACAGCCGCATTGCGGAGCACAGCCGCAAGGTTGTTGTTCCATCTCCCCTCAGTGTGGACATTCCACTGAGCACTCCCGTGATTTTCACAGGCCTCCCTGCCATGTGAAGTCACTTCGAGGAGCCAGCTGCTCCATGTGCCGGTAGCAATTGGCAAAGTCTTTTTTGGCAGTGGGGTGAGTGCCAGCCAAACCTGTTACTCATATTTAAAGGATACTGGGAGCACAAGAAAATGTTTTTTAAAGTAATACCATGTTTCACCAAACTAAGGTTTTAAATAATTAAATAGAGGAACCCAACAGTGTCAAATACAGTTTTACTTGTTCAAGTATTAGGTCAAGTGCCACCATGTCAGTCTTCAGATGAAGTACCGGAGCCCTCTGTTCAGGTAGCGCCAGCTGATCCAGGCCCTCAGGCTTTAGCTGACGCGTTTCCCATAGATGCACCATTCCAGTTTCATAGATCGGATAACTCAATCCTAGGGCCACATGGATGCAGGATTTCGAAACACACAGATTTAAAAATCGCTTAAATGAGCATTTTGCGATCCACTTAAATGTGGACTGAGAGCGACACGCATTATATACCATAACTCAACTACAAAGTGAAATTAAGCGATACCTTTGTAACACGATTGCGCACACACACAACAAACATTTTGACTTTCACTTATTCTCAAATGAATAAGCTATCAAATCCCAAGTGATAGCTGGATGCAAGTGACTTTCATTCAACAAAAACAACTGCAGAAGAATCACACTTACCATGAAGAAGACTACCTCATTTAAGGATAACAACACCATTTATGAGTGAATCCGACTCAACATCTCGTGATGAGAGATGGAAAGGATATGTTTATGCCGTTATCAACCCTACAGCCATAGAACACAGTCCTATCCTACCCTTCAAAATAAACAGACAGACATAACAATTTCTTATCAACTCTGGGGAAACAGTAAATGCCATGTCAGAAGAAGAATATGGCAAGCTACACCAGCTACCAACACTAAGAAAAGGGCAAGCAGACATGTATGCATATGACTCCAAACAACCATTGCAATGTAAAGGTGCATTCATGGCCAGTTGCACATACAAAGACTGATCATGTGCTGATGCTTGTTATAAAATTGGACAAGCAAGCTTAAAGGATGACAAGTCAAGCTTCATACTGATCAAGCAGTGTAGCTCGTAGCACAACATTGCAATATCCAAGGCCAAGTGGAAAAGTAACTCCATGTCCTGATAAAAGATGACATTATCAAATCAACAAAAAGGCCAATCCCATGGGTGTCACCAATTGTCTCAGTGCCGAAGAAGGGACCGGACGACCACATATGTCTTTGCATTGACATGAGAATGCCGGAACAAGTGATCATGTGGGAAAAGCACCAGGCACCACGCATAACAGGCATGGTACATCTCCTCTATGGGGCCAGAATATTTTTGAGACTCGATTTGAGCAAGGGTCATCATCAGTTAAAAATCTGTGAGGATTCCAGATACATCACTACCTTCACAATGCTTCTGGGACTCTCCTGATATAAACAGCTGCATTTTGTAATATCGTCCGCAGCTGGGATTTTCCTAGAGGAAATATGCAATGTCATCTGCCACCTATCCAACTGTCTCAACTAAAGAAACGATATCTTGGCTTTTGGCACATCACAGGACACACATGATGCCACGCTATTCAAGGTGTTTAAGGCCCTGAAAGCCAATAACCTCACCATTAACAGCCATTTAAATAATACACCATGAAGTTGTTTGGCCATGTGTTTTCATCGAAAAGGCATTGAACCAGACCCTGACAAAGTAAAACCTTTGACTGAACACTGCAACTTGTGAATGTAAGTCAAGTGCAATCCTTTTTGGGTCTTTGGAGCTACTGCACAAGCTACTTCACTGAATGTGCATCTGTTAGCGCTTCGTTGCGCATGTTCATGAAAAAAGACCAGGTCTTTGCATGGTCGTAGGATGGACAGGAGGCCAACGGTATGACTTCTGCTGTCTGAATGTCGTATTTCGATCCCAATCTGCACATGGAGGTCATAGTGGATGCCAACCCAGTTCACCTGGGAGTGGTCCTTGACCAATACAAAACCAACCATCTTCACCTCTGCAAATTGTAGAGAAGGAGCCAAGTACCCCCACCTCGACCATCTGGCCCATATTGCCTATATGTTGGGGACCAGAGTGTGAAACATGTGCAGTACCAGTGTAAATACCGATACCAAGGAGAATCCTGGAAGCAAGGTTCCCATTAAGGAAGCCTCACCTGCATACGAGACTGTATGATGGCCATTTGAATGAAATCCCAGAAGAAGCAGGACCAATAAATAAAAGAGCGGAATGGTATGTCACACGAAGCTAGACTGATGTCCATAGAAGTAATGCAGAGACAAGAAAATGAATATAGTCTGTAAGGCACCAAGAAAGTATCAAAGATAAGTGACATCTCGGCCTCGAGATGGAGAAACATATGCTACAAAAACAATGAAGATATCAAGTTATTTTTCACGTGTACAGATGCAAAGAAACACAAGGAGACAAAGTATTCTTGAGGCTAACTATGTAGTGAATAGATTGCGGCAGGCGCCAACGTATACATATATAGGAGTAAGTAAAGAATGGGTGTTTCCACTACCTGTTATAGCAGAGCTGGACCAGAGAAGGAAGGCCTTTTCCAGTGTGTCACAGTTGAAAAAATAATTGAATTACAGAAGTGAATCTCAGAAAGGCGAGGCTGGATCAGCCCCAAGAAGCCAAAGTATTATCAGACTGGGATGAGCAGACATTAGTTACAATCGAGTGAAAGAATGAAACTCCTGTTCAGAAGGCCTGGAAGAAAACACGGAAGACGTCAGAGGTTTATTAAAAAACAGAATTTGTGGTCTTCAGTCACGTGGATGGATGGAACTGGACAAACATGACGAACTACACCTAAGTAGAAGGGCAGAGCGTGCCTCTACTCACCTGTATTCTCCAGAGCAAACAACATTTCCAGGGCCAAGTTCAAAGCCTTAATTGACGTGCAGACCCCTGAGGGGATGATAGATGATATGCTAATTGGTGGGAAGCTATGGTTATGACCAGCTCACCAGCCCCTGGAAGTCCAGCCCGCGTGCTGCTAACATGGGTGGAAAAGTACTGATGGATGTAAGAGAGCAAACCGATCATAGGGGGGCGGGTAATTAAGGGCCCTATAGTTTGTATAACCAATAGGAGTTGTGTATTTAGTGACGTATACAGTGACTTGTTTGAGGGGAGGGCTTAGTTGACCCACCTGATGTTAAGGAGCCTATCACTTTCTTACATGGAAGGTATACCTAGATGTTCCACTTAAGCCCATCACATTTGCCACTCGGTTTTTGTAGTTTGCCACGTAGGATGATGTTAGTAAATATGTAGGTTAACGTCATCAATGACACATTTTTACTCTAAGTATGATGTTTTTTATGAAATGCTTTGAAAGGTCTAGAGACAAACCATCCAATGAGTCGTTCATTGATGTCCATTGTACTCCCAGTTTTAGATAATTGATATTAAAACAGTCAACTTTGCCAACTTCCTGAGTCATTTTGATTATTGATGTTTGAGTATCTTCTGCATCCCCATTCATCTCAAAGTATTGCTACCTAGTCTTAAAGGGCTGGGTCAGCTGTCCCGGTTCAGAATTGTCTCTTATGCCAGTAGGACAGAGCAAGCATAATTGCAGGCAGAAAAGGAGAGATTGCTTTGGTGTGGCCTTGCAACAATTTTCACTTATTTCTCTTTGCAAAGCCATTCATCATAGTTTCTGAACACCAGTCTTTTACAACCATCTTCGGGAAGCCTTCAGTGCACATGCCACCCGACATAGCATGATGGCGCTTACGTCTGTAAGACTACAAATTCAATATTGTCCATAAGGCAAGGAAAGATACAAAGCGGACCAGAGATTCTGTCACGCATCCCTGTGCCTTCTCACACGTCAACAGTAGCTGATAAATACATAATCTATGCTGTAAACGTCACAAGCCTTATTAGGCTGTCAGCTGAGGAATTACAACGTCACTCGGCAGAAGACCCGGCGATCAACATTGTCATTACATGCCTCAAGTCTAGTAAGTGGAAACACGCTTAGTGGCTTTCACAGGCGAATGCATCAGTGAACCTTCATGCTATACAAACACTCAGACTTGTGAAGGAGGAGCAGTCTATCTCTAACTCTCACCTACTACTCAAAGGCAATAAGATTGTAATCCCTTCTTCCTTACATAAATGAATGATCAACATAGCCCATGAGGGGCACAGAGGTGTGGTATCAACAAAACACCTACTGTGTCAGAGGGTATGGTTCCCCAGGCTGGACCAACTGCTAGAATCAACCTTAGAGGAGTGCAACATATGCCAAAGCCTGCAACCAAAGACACATACAGAACCACTACACATGACCCTGCTGCCTGATAAGAGATAGAAGTGGATTTGTTTGGACCATTACAGTCAGGAATCCACATACTAGCAGCCTTAGATGAACACTCACGCTATCCTGAAATCCAAATACGACAGTGTACGGCTGCATCTGTTGTCATACCAGCATGGACAGGATATTCTCTACATTCGAGATATTCAAGATTGTAAAGTCGGATAACTGACCTCTATTCACCGGCAGTGAGTTGAAGGCATTTGCTGCATACATGGGGCTCCGTCACAGAAGAATGATCCCCATTATGGCTTCAAGCCAATGGGGCTGTTGATCTTTTTATGTCCAACCACAAGAGAACAGTATGAATATCGAACATTACCAGAAAACTGTTAGAGCAGACTATCTACAAGCTACTGCAAGACCACAATAATACTCCTAACAGCACTACAGAGAAATGCCCAGCAGAACTAATGTTTGGTAGACAGGTATGCACTAGACTTGTGCATGACAGTCGACAGGAAGGAGCAACACCTGAAGAAATTAATTCAAGGAGGAATAGCATAGAATCAAAATAAAACATGAAAACGCATGGAGTCAAAAGACGGAAAGATTGTACATCATTTATCCAGGTAGTAGACAGCGTATTAGTACGCCACCCCAAGGTGCATAAATGTATGCCACCTTTTGACCCAAAGTGAGCAACAGTAATTTATAGAAAGTGCCCAAAAGTCATGTTGGAATGATGTGGCTGTCAAGTCACTCGCAACATATCTTTCTTTAAAAGGGCGACATACCCTTCCGCAGCCAACAAAGATGTTGAGGAAATGACATATGCTGACCCGCATGAGGTGCAAGGGTATACTGGAGCTGAAGAATGGTCAGATGACGGAGAGATTGCCCAACATGACAATGGACAAAGTGAACATCAATCACCGGACAACACCCAACCTTGATGACTGATAAAACTACCCAGACGGTGAATTGAAGGAATTGGTTATCAGCACTAGTATACAGCTAATTGAGGGGGACAATGTAATCTTCTATTTAGAAGCCCTATCAGACAAGAGGCGGAGCCACACAGGGGCCGGAAATGAGGTTACCTTCTGGAAGATATCTGAAGTGTCCAGTCATCCTTTACATTGTGTGAGTGGAACACGAAAGTGTCCTATTTGGGAGAAAAAAAATTGGCCAAATTTACTATTCAAATTCATAATTTTGCTAAATTTTAACAAGAGTTATTTTTTCTTTTTTTCCCCAATCTTTTTATTGATTTCAAACCAGCACAGCAATTTACAGACAGTAGACAGGTGCGACGATATACAGTTAAACCACACTGCAACAACAGTTTCGAATCACATAACCAAGACCCCTCACCGCCTCGCCATAGGGGCCATAATACAAACGTCTATGGCTGTAGCAACAAACCCCTGCCCCCAACTCCCGCTTCCCACCCAATCCCCACATTGCTCTCCAGACTGTCTGCAGGTCTCATAAAGAGTTATTCTTTTCAAATCATGTTTTTAAGTTATTGATCATTAAAGCACTGGAGTTAAATAGATAGATGGATCGGTTTTGGCCCATTGTGAGGAGGATTCTACTGGTACCCTGAAATAGGGTATTGGATTTTTCAATGAGGCTCATATGTGGCTCAGTGTTGTGGCTGGAGGGTGCAGCTTGAATCATCTTTCGGTTTGTGTGTGCGGGACAGTGCTGAGAGGTGGTGTTGAGATGTTCTATTCTCTTGGGAGGTTGTGAACTACTGGGACAACAAGGGTCATGACAGGCCCTACAGTATCCAGTGGTGACTGGCAGGCACTGTGGTTTACATAGGGGATCTCAGTCCTCAGTTTCGGACTCTGAATTGGCGCCTGGTACTAGTAGAACGTCGCAAACGCAGTCTAAATACATCTGAAAGTACATTGAAGTAAAAGTGCTCTTTGGTTGAGTTTGCGAAATCCCAAACATATTCCCGGTAAGTGAGCGGCTGGAGTGCTGAGGCGACCAATGTGGCCAGCAAGTTCTTGGTCGGCAATATCATTACTGGTTTATATGTTCTAACATTTTTCCTCCTCCAATATTCTTCCTGCGTATTGTTTAGTGCTTGCTGCTTGCTCTGTGCCTGCTCCATTTGCTCTACTTGGTTGTGTCTGAGCTGAGCCCCTTACTAGCAGATCCACATCATGAAGGGCCCGAGTGAAATGCCGTTTATTGGCATGTCTTGCCTGCAATTCACTTGCATCCACTTGCTGCCCCTCCTCCCCATTTGTTTGATAGTTCCCTTTTTGTGTACCTTTGCTGATCACCCTGATCGCTCAGTTGGTGCAGAGGCAGGGGACACATGTTGCTTCTACACTGAATGTGCACTACTGTGTTGATATATAGTGGGGGTGACTGAGGTGGGCTGATTCTGCAACCATTGCACACCAATTTGAAAAGGATGAGTAAAGGAAAAGTTAAATAAGCGTAGTGAGTGAACTGGGTGCCACGGACCTCCATTTGTCACACTGTAATAGGAGGCTTTAACGAAAGCGGAACAGACAGGAAAGAAAACCTGGCGCCCAATGATGGAAATAGTCAAAGTAAATGGCAAAGTCTGCTTTATTACCAATCCACATAAAGCAGGGATAGCATAGGCACAGAAGTCTCAAGAACTCTCTGTTGTTCCAATACAAAAAATCAGGATTTAACCAAGAAATACGTCATAATTGACATCACATCACAATCTTAGTTGCAAAACCTAGTTTGTACATGGGTTTGTCTTTTCATTTCATATGCATACTTGATTGCCCCACCATGGACCATCCCAAAATTGATAAAGGTAAGAAAGACATCATCTTAGCAACAGGTGATTGGATAATACAACAATTACAGGGGGACATCACATTGAGAGCTGTGATTGGTTGGCCTTGGTCCCACCAACCTTGGACACTTGACAGGTATCCGCACCGAGCAAAATAGTGGTAGTGGGAGGGACATCTAGGAGCTGCGTCTTCCAATTATATAAGACACAATCCCTTATTTACTAGGCCATGAGCCAGGGCATCTAGCTTTTGAACTTGACTTTTTCTGGCATCTCTGTTCTGAGAATTTGCAGGGAGTCGAGCAGTTGCCTGTTTGTGTCTGGAGCTAATGAATGGGCACTGTCTTCCAATTAGAGATCATGTGTGAGGAGACCAGGTTTTGACTTATTTTGCCCTGCTATTACTGTAATCCTAGCTCCTATTAATACTGGTGTTATTACTTTCTCTGGCCACTGATGACTTCTCCTGATATTCAAAGGCTGTTTGTTCCCTATTTAATATAAGAGTAATATGTTTTACGCTTCGGAATTATCATCTTCTGTTCCTTTGAGAGCTATCCCGACCTCCCTTCTTTCACAGTAACCTTAGAAGGGGGGCACACAGCCACTGTCTGGCCTGCTCGCAACTGTATTTCAGCTAATTCAGCACATTAACTCTCCCTGCATCTTCAAGGTTTCTTCTAGGCTTCCATTTTACCCTGACGGGGCTTTGCTGTCCATTTTATACATTGATGGTCACTCATTTCTTTTGCATTTTTACATTTTGCAGCTATATATGTATATAATTTGAGTTGCGTTTCAGCATCTACATTGGCTATGTTGTATACTTCATGTCTATGAGGTGCAAGCAATATTCTTCATGTCTAAATGCGCATTTGACCTAGTGTTCGTGTTTATTCATGTTGAGTGCATGTCTGCTTCATGTCTATTGTACTCTTGTGTGTTCGTTTGGCAGTGAGGCCGCTTGTTCTTGTTATTTTAGTTACAGCATGCTCATTTCATCTTGTGTGTGTTTGTTTATTTCTTCTATTGTTCCAGGATAAGGTCAGTATGGGTGTCTTAGTGCATAACGTTTCTCATACTTGTGGTAAAGATGTGGGGGAAGGGCAGATAGCATGAATGACGTATTCATCTCACGTTTATGGTATAGAGACGGGTCGAGGGGCAGACGCCATGAATTACATATTTCTCTGCCTCTCAACAGCACACTGTACATCAAGTGAGAAGTGAGCATGGCAAGCAAAAAGACAGCTGTGAGAGATCTCTCTTGTTGGGGTGGTCAGGAAAGTTCCCAATGAGAAGGAGGGGTTCACCTTGCAAGCGCCATATTGGTGCCTGGGGGAGTGGCGAAGTTGGCGTGATGTTGCAATTTTATGTGTATACAGCAAAGTTAATGAGAATGGGATATGTGTTACTTTAGTGTTACTTTGTGTTTAAGTTGATACATTTAGATTTGCATGCACGCTTCAAGATCTGTATGCTGTGTGATCTTTTATAATTTGGTTAGATGCTGCAGTCAGGGCTCGCAAGGTGAACTCTGTGGGTCTGCGAAAATTGGTTTTGCAAGATTGAAGGCTGAGGGAAGGGCAGGCAGTTGCAACATTATGAGAATGATGGTCACAGCTAGGCGGGCCTGGGCTTTTTATGCAGAAAGGAGATGCAGTCTTTTAAGTGCATTGGAGCTTGTTATTTATTGCCCAAAGGAATCCGGCCATCTGTTCACAGGTGAGTAATAAACCTGGGGTGAAGACACACCTAAGGTCAGGGTTGACTGATACTTTATAGGTTTGCATTATTTTCTTAGAATGTGTCCGGAGGTCATGCGTGTTGAATTGGTAGTTGTTTAGATTATAGTGAAACAAAGATGCCAGTTACTCTGCGTGGGTGAGATAGTTATCACCAGTTCAAAGGAAACTTACATACTCTCCACCTTCCCCATATTGTTCGAAGTGTCCTTGCAAACCATATGCAATCATGTGTGAGGTTGGAAGGTCCCAGGCCAGCTGCAACTTTTAATGAATTATGTTTACGTTTAAATGTGTATCTATGTGATGATGTCATGACCTACCACAGACAAATCCCAAAAGCGTGTGTGCTGTAGACATGAGCTGATGATGGTAGTTAAGATAAATGTAACCAATGAGAATGGAGGAATTAGAGAAGGTTGGATTTCTTTTGTATAGGTTTTGACCAATCATGTGTGGTGGGTGGTTTGTAATAGAATTGTTATCTTGTGAGAATTAAAATGTTAAGGTTTCACCAAAACAATGCTTACATGACATAAAAATGGATCACTAACCTGAATCAGAGGCTGCGGAAGGGACAAGACGAGAATCCACCTAGTCACTCTCCCCCACTCTATGACAAATACAGAATATGGGAGAGTTTCCAGGGAAACCCCCTGGGGAAGAAACCCTGGGTCCTGATAAGATGAGATCTGTCTTCTTCTGGTAAGAAGAGCCGAAAGATGCCATCTAGGTTTCAGCAGGAGTTGGGTCCTCGAGGTTGGCTGTGAATATATAAAGCCAAAAGGTTAGGGGGAATGGTCTAGCTCCCAATGCATTTCCCTATGAAGAGTAGATGTGTACCTGCTGTGGGGGACCCTGTTGTCAGGATGACTATGGCGGTGATATTTCACTTTCAGGGCAAGATTGCTCTTGCTTGCACTGGATACCTTTGTCCTAAAGAGGCAAGACTGAGATTCCATAAGAAAGGAACAGAAGTGTGTGAAGGGGAGAGGAGAGGGAACGAAGCGCCACCTACCCGGAAGTGTCTGTGGAATCGGGTGAAGCCAATCCACGACTGTGCAATGTCGGATGAGGGGAAGTATTCTATAGTTTTCCGGTAGGTAGCTCAGCTACGGCTGGGAATTGGGAGCTCCTAATGTTTGTCAGAGAGAGAGAGAGATAATGAGAAGCCGGCTCACGGACACAGTGTACAAGAAGCACAGAAGAGGGCTAAACAAGCGAGGGAGACGTACCAGTGGAGCAGGAGCCTCTGAGCTTTTGGAACAGAATGCGAGGCTGGGACAGCACGGGTGTAAGTCGCGGGGGAAGAAACGAGAGCCTACAACACAAGAAAGGGGCATGAATACAAGCGTATAGATTTAGGTGTAGGGAGAGCCTGGAAAGCTTAACAATGGAACAGACTTACGTAGCATGGCTTCTGTAACAGTAGTAACATAATGCACATTCCTGGGAGCTGCCTGATAAGCATCCATCGGCGTTGGAGGAGGAGCCACTCTCCTGAGGCATCCGGGAAAGACTGGAAGACTACATGATGTTTGTGGCGCCATCTTGGTAGGAAGGTAACCACACACTCCGCAGTGCTTCCACTTGCTCCAGACTGACCACTGATTCTTACCAGGTATGACAGTATGCACCCTCCAAAGGGCAGTGGCACCTAGTTTCCCCGGGTGTAGGCAATGGAAGCGATGCAACAAACGGGGAGCATGAATCACTGAAGCCAGCTGCCAGGACCGATCGGCAAGGGAATAACCCTTCCAATCTATGAGATATTGCAGGGTAACCCTGCGATAATGTGAGTCACAAATGCCCGCAACTTCATACTCAGGTTCCGAGGAGGTAGCCACACGTGGAGGCTGGGCAGGTCTGGAGTGACGAAAGCGACCCTGGACATCCTTTCTGATCTGAGAGACATGAAAGACCGGGTGTATGCGGGCCCATGAAGGAGGCAGGCGCAGGTGGAAAGCAGCAGAGCCCCATTGACCTAATACCACAAAGGGGCCAAAGTACTTTGGAGAAAGCTTTGATGAAACCAGGTAACGTGGGAAAAACCGGGAAGCCAGCCAAGCCATACCTTGTCCCCCACCTTAATCTCAGGTGATGGAGTCTGACACCGGTCGGTGAATAGCTTCATCCAGTCCTGGGATTCTTGCAGAGCGGCACAAGCCGTCTTATGACCTTGCTGTATCTGAGCTACCACATTGTCGATGTCTGGAAATGCTGTCGTAAGTGGAAGAAGGGTTGAGAAAGTAGAGGGATGGAAGCCGTAGGTATAAAAGAAATGGCTGACTTTAAGAGATGAATGAACTGCATTATTGTAAGCGAATTATGCCAGGGGGAGTAGGTCTTTCCAATTGTTCTGAGTGGCAGAAATGTAACACCGAAGATAGCCTTCAAGTGTTTGGTTCAAATGCTCCGTTTGTCCATTGGTCTGGGGATGACAGCCGGAGCTCAAAGCACGTTTGATGTTCAATATGGCACAGACCTGCTTCCAGTATCGAGAGGTATATTGCCAACCTTGATAGGAGACGATGGTATCTGGAAGGCCATGAAGGGAAAAGATGCGGTTTATGAAAATGCGAGCCAACCAGGAAGCCAAGGGAAGCCCAGGTAGGAGGATGAAATGATCTAATTTGGAGAAGTAGTTTATCATGACCATGATAGGGTGCATCCCTGCAATGGCGGTAGGTCTACTACAAAATCAGAGGAAATCCTTTGCCATGGCTTGTCTGGTAGAGGCATCTTGACCAGGTCTCCAATTGGGGAGCAGTGTGGGACCTTGGTCTGTAAGCAGACTGCACAAGAGGAGACATAATCCTGCACATCAGATTGTAGAGTAGGTCACCAAAAATACCTCTGCACGTATTCCACCATGTTGGACACTCCCCGATGTCCGGCAGTCACTGCGTCGTGACACCATCGCAGGGCTTCTCCTCGGAGGAGAGTGTCAGTAGGTAAATAAACACTATTTCCCTGAAAATAGTAACCTTGTTCTTTGAGTAATTTTTATCTAGAGAGAAACTGGGGATCTGTGGGTTTCAGATGCCTAGACTGCACTTTGATCGTGTGATGGCGTGAATGAATAGCACTTTTGGGAATATGGGCTTGGAGCGAAACCAGGAAACCCAGAAAGGATCCTTCAGAGAAAGGGCATCTGCTCGGAGATTGATGCGTTTGGGGATGAAAGTAAATACTATGTGATTGGGAGAGAAGAAGTGAGCCCAGTACGCTTGTCTACGATTCCGCGTCTGGGCATATTGTAAAGTTTGCAGATTGTGGTAATCGGTTCATACCTCTATAAGATGTTTTGCACCCAGTAGTAGATGTCTCCACTGATTAAATGAGCATTTGATCGGCAAGAGTTTTTTTCCAAAACAGTGTAGTTGGTCTCAGATGGAGTCAGGGTCTTGGACAAGGACGCCACTGGTCGTTCCTCTCCTTGCTCATCAGTTTGCAAGAGAACTGCTCCTGTTGCGTGGTGTGAAGCATCAGATTCTACTATGAATCTTTTGTTTTGGCCTGGAGGCAGTGATAAGGGAGAGGAGGAAAAACGGACTTTCATATCATCAAAGGCTTGTTGAGCTTCCGTAGACCAACGAAAGGGTGCATCTTCGTTAAACAGTGAAGTCAAGGACGGATGCAAGAGGAGAAAGCCGGAATAAAGCAGCTGTAAAAACTGGCAATGCCCAGGAATCTCTGGATTTCCTTGATGGAAGTCAGAGGTGGCCAATCCTAGACTGAGGCCACCTTTCTTGGATCCATGGCTATTCCACTTGCCGACAGAATGTAACCAAGGTAGGAAACCTTGCCCCGGCTGAACTCACATTTTGCGAGTTTGCAAAGAAGGTTGTTTTACTGGAGCCTTTTTAGAACTTCACGGACGTGAGCTTCATGTTCCAAGGATGAAGAGGAGAACACTAGTATATATTCTAAGTAGACAATTACATAATGCAAGAGAATATCTGCAAACAGGTGGTCCATGAAACGCTGGAAGACGGCGTGGCATTAGATAACCCGAAGGGCATCAATCTATACTCGCAATGCCCAAACGGTGTACAAAAAGCCGCCTTCCACTTGTCCCCTTGTTTAATCCTGATGAAATGGCAGGCGCCTCTCAAATCCAATTTGGTGTAGACTATGGCTCCCTGAACGGCTTCCAATATGTCTAGTATAAGTGGCATGGGGTATCAATCAGGGATTGTTGTTTTATTGAGCACACGGAAATCTATGCAGGGGTGTAACTCCTGCGAATCCTTCTTGGGGATGAAAAATAGAGAGGCTCCCGTGGGGGATGTGGACTCGGATATCAGACCATTCTGGAGGTTAGTCTGGAGATACTCCTTTAGTACTTCCTTTTCCCAGGCTGACAAGATGTACATTCTGCCAAATGGTAAAGTACGGACTGGGATGAGATTGATCTCGCAGTCATTTGTGCGAAAAGGCTCTAGCTCTGAACATTCAGTCTTATTAAAGACGTCCTGGAATTGGTGGTATAGTTCAAGGACGTGGTTGAGAATGGTGGAAGGGGCAGAGCGCAGAATAAGATGTTGAAGGTGTATGGAGTCCCACAGCTCCCTGGGAGAGACAATGAACCAGGCAGTGTTCCAAACCTAAAAAAGAAAAAATTGCTGGCAGTCCAATTCACAAAAGGATTGGGTTTCCTCAAACATGGAAATCCTAGGATTATCGGATAATAAGCAGCTTATATTATATCAAAGACAATCTTTTCCTTGTGCGAGGAAACACACATACAAAGAGAACCGGTCTGTTCAATTATGTTTCCGGAGGTAAGGGGACTTACATCCTCGCTTTCCACTGGAATTGAGACAGCTTTAGCGGAGCAAGGTATACCTTGACTAGCTGGCCAGGAATCATCGATGAAATTGCCTGCCGCCCCTCTGTCCACCAAGGCTGGAACGTTTGAGATCTGGAACAAAAGTTGAAGGACCATCATGGGGGGTCGGGAGAGTCTGTGCAATGTGTAGTGATGCGAGATTGCTCTGAACTTGTGTTCCCTTCATGGCCGGGCATAAGCATTTCCCTGCTTCCTAGGTGGAGCGATAGGACATTCTTGCACTATGTGTTTTCTTCGGACCCACAATACATACAAAGCCCAAAAGCTCGTCGGCAGGCGCGTTCTTCTGGGGACAAGGGACCCCATGCAGTCCCCAATTGCATCGGTTGCACCGCCGACACTGGCTTTCCTGGAAAGGGTGCAGGGTAGAGGAGACTTCAGGCAGGGCGGTTCTTCCATCTTTCTGAGTGTCTTTCTTGCATTCGGTAGTCGAGTTGCATTGTAAAAGGTACCATCTACGCAAAGTTGCCAGGTTAAGAAACCAGGGATATCGCGTCTTTTAATTCTTCAGTAAGGCCTCGACAGAAGATGGTTATGAGGGTGTTGTCCGGCCAAGCAGTGTCAGTAGCCATCTGTTTGAACCGGGTGATGTATGTTAATACATCTTGATTCCCTTGTTTGAAATCAAGCAACCATTCCTGGGAAGCTATGCTGATTTCTTGTCTCCCGAACATGGCTTTGAGACTATTGGAAAAGGCAGGGTAGGAGTCTAGGATTAGGTTATTAGTCATAACAAGTGGAGTGGCCCAGGCTAGGGCAGCTCCTGTCATGTTGGAAATCATGTGGCCCACTCGGTCTCTGTCTGTGGGAAAAAAGGCGGCCTTAAAGGCAAACTGCACAGTGCAGGCCTCTAGGAACTCCTTTAATTTATGGGGGTTCCCGTCAAATTTACCCCCTGGAAGAGGACCCAGAGGTATCTCTGAGTTCTGTGGGGAATGGGCCATTTGTTGCCTTAGTACTGCGTTCTCCTGTTTTAAATTCTGTATTTCTGTCGTTAATGATTGTACGGCAACAACTTGCTGCTGCATCTGTTCCATGTCGGCAATACAACTTTTTTAGGGCGTTGCTATGCTAACTGTTATCTTGTGAGAATGATAATGTTAAGGTTTCACCAAAACAATGCTTATATGACATAAGAATGGGTCACCGACCTGAACCAGAGGCTGCGGAAGGGACAAGATGAGAATCCACCTCCACCCAGTCACTCTCCCCCACTCTATGACAACTACAGGATAGGGGAGAGTTTCCAGGGAAACCCTCTAGGATAGAAAACCCTGGCACCTGATGAGATGAGATCTGTGTTCTTCTGGTGAGAAGAGCCGAAAGATGCTGTCTAGGTTTCAGCAGGAGTTGAGTCCTCGAGATTGGCTGTGAATATATAAAGCCAAAAAGTTAGGGGGAATGGTCTTGCTCGTAATTATTTCCCTATGAAGAGTAGGTGTGTACCTGCTATGGGAGACCCTGCTGTCATGATAACCATGGCAGTGAGATTTCACTTTCAGGGGGCGAGATTGCTCTTGATTGAACTGGATACCTTTGTCCTAAAGAGGTAAGACTGAGATTCCATAAAACAGAAATAGAAGTGTGTGAAGGGGAGAAGAGAGAGAACGAAGCACCACCTACCAGGAAGTATCTGTGGGATCGAGTGAAGCCGATCCACGACTGTGCTATGTCGGATGAGGGGGAAGTGTTCTGTAGTTTTCTATTAGGTAGAACAGCTCCAGTTGGGAATTTAGAGCTCCTAATGTTTGTCAGAGAGAGAGATAATGAGAGGCCGGCTGATGGACACAGTGTGCAAGAAGCGCGGAAGGGAGCTAAACAAGCGAGGGAGACATACCAGTGGAGGAGGAGCCTCTGGGCTTCTGGAACAGAACTCAGGGCTGGGACAGCACGGGTGTGAGTCGCGGGGGAAAAAACGAGAGCCTACAACACAAGAAAGGGGCATGAATAAAAGAGAGTAGATTTAGGTATAGGGAGAGCCTGGAAAGCTTAACAACGGAACAGACTTACATAGTGTGGATGCTGTAAGGGTAGCAATGCAATGCACTACCTGTGGAGCTGCCTGATAAGCATCCATCAGCCTTGTAGGAGGAGCCACTCCCCTGAGGCATCCAGAAAAGACTGGAAGACTACATGATGTTTGTGGCGTCATCTTGGTAGGAAGGCAACCACGCACTCCATAGTGCTTCCACTTGCTCCAGACTGACCACCGATTCCTACCAGGTATGACAAGAATATGTGCAAGTGTTTTAAACATTGCAAAAATGTACATAATGTACATAATATGTAAACTTGTGTGGTTCCGGCAGAGTCGAGCTAGTTTGACTGCACAGCGCCAACTAGCTCCTCCTGACTGATTGTACAATAAGGTTGCTATACGTACGAACATGCACTTGCTTCTTAAGTGTGGGCCTGCTTTGTGTTAAGGTGATTAGAGGCCCATCCACACACTTTCCAGGGTCGAAGAAAAAGAAGAAAAAGGGGACCACCTTTAAGGACAAATCCCAACCTAAGAAACTCAGACAATAAACCTTTAATTTTCAGCCAGGCTTGTCAGCATCTGATCTTTTATTTGTCAATTATGCCCCAAGAACATCAGCATTCTCTAGACTGATGACGCAGGAGAAGGGTAGTTTCCACTGCAATTCCAGGCTCTGTGTCCCCATTGGAGACGTGGAAGAGAGTGTGGCTCAGCAATTAAGCCGGAGTTTACAACAGGACCACAGCGGTATAATGGAAAGGGTTTTGGGTGGACATACTAAGTGTTTCAAGAGCTGGGGCTTGTGTGAAAAACAATTGCCAAATATGAGGGCAGTAACTGACCCCTCACAGAGTCCATGGATAAGCAATTGCCAGAATGAATTTACTTCAAGTTGGTTGGACATGCTATAATATTGCGATGTCTCATGTATCAAAACTAGTGCAGGCAAGTATCATCTGACCTCGGCTCATGTTAGCCGGTAGGCCTATCACTGACCGGGTCAGGGGAGCCTTGAGGCTTTGCCCAGAGGAGGATCATGGTTACCACCCATCTTTTGCAGAGGCCCTACTGGCCTTTCAGGTTAACCAGCCAGATCCTCCCCACGCTGAGCTCACTACCACCTTATATCTATGTGCTCATCACACATGTCTTGAAAAAGACCCATGTTGGGTCGAAACACGTGTTGGCTTAAGTGTGTTAATAAATCACCCTACACATGAAGTGACAATATTTCTCATTTATTCATAAGAGTCTAATCTAAATTGCAATCAACAATAAGATCTCTGAGCCAACGCCCAGGTGACTTGGTTCCTTCCTTCTCTACACTGATGTTCCTTAAACTCTCTATCTCTATCTCTCTCACTCCCTCTCTCTACTGCTTACCTTGCTTCTCCACACCCCTACTCCTCTTTGATCTCCACACCACTAATACTCTCTCCTCTATCCACTACTGGTCATCTCTTCACACTACTACTATGCTACCCTCTTTGGACTACTTCTACTCTCAACACTCCACACTACTACTACTCTCCCATCTCCACACTACTATATTTCCCTCTCTCTACTACTACTACTACTACTACTACTATCCTTCTCACATCTCTCTTTGACCCACTATTAACTCCCTTACTTAGGGATTTCGTGCTCTGCTCAATCTGCTGGGGATATATTTCCCTGCTTACTCCCCCAATACACTCACTCTCAATATTCTCACCCCCACAATCTCCTGCACCATACCCCACTCCTACACTCATCTCTACTATCCCCACTCTATCAGAACATCCACTTCATCTCACTGTAGCTACTAACCTCCACCCCCTACTCCTATCTCCCACTCTTCTCTCACTACTACCCTCACAAGCACTCTCTCATTCACTGCTTCACTCTCAGAAACTGATACCACTCTTTGCAGACTGTCAGAGCAATCCACCTGGAAGCTCCTCTGCACCGTCCTTCCTCCACCTGGTCTGCTCTGCCTCCTCGTACCTCTCTCAAACAGCACCACTCTGCCTTTCCTTCAGTCTCCTACTATAATGCGGTACTCCTGTTTCTATCTCCCCTCCCATTGGCTGGAGTGCAGACTTGAATATGATGAACAATTTGGTGCTTGTCTTTTCCCCTGGTCTCTTCCCCTTTTCCAGCATGGTTTTGGAGACAGTCTCTGGTGTGGTAGCAGCCAGAAGCCCAATTTACTCATTCTCCTAGTGGTGATGTAGTGTTGATGAGTTTTGGTGCCAATTCGCTTTGAGGACAGATACACGGTCTCTCCTATCCCCTTGCATTTTCTCCTGAGTCTCAGTTCATTTTGTGCGGGCCCTCCATTCGCCCAGGGTCTCTCTTGGGCTGTCAAGTCAGGTGTTGGATGTCTCATTTCTGTTTGGCAGGGAATTTCCAAGTTCACTTCCTGGCTGTTCTAGATTCCATTCTCTGTGCTCCAGCCCATGGTTTCTCAGTTGCTCTCAGGTGCACTGTAGGATGGAGTTCTGAAATGGAAGAGCTAGAACACTCACCAGAAAAAGTGCTGGGAGGCATTTTTTAATAGATGGTAACACAGGAGAGGGTCCTAGAGACTGTTGTCCCCTAATCTCCCCCTTTCCCCTGATAGGGTGATGACTCTGTCACATAAGCGAGAGAGAGAGTGACTTTGATCCCCAGAAGGGGGGATGTGTACCAGAAGAGGAGCGCCCTGTGAACCCCAGAGGTGGGGTGTGCGCCAGTGAGTGGGATGGGGGGCTCTGTGAGTCCAGAAGAGGAGTGTGCTACAGTGAAGAGAGAGCAAGAGAGAGTGACTTTCATCCTCAGGCGACAGGATGTGTAACAGGTGGGGAGAGCCACTTGGCACCCCAAGAGTAAGTAACTGAGAAGGCAAGCCCCAAGAAAGGGAGGACCTTTGGGACACTGGACAAAGGGAGGAAGTCCTACAATCCTGAGACAGGAAGAGACATTGTGTAGGCCCCAGAAGAAAGAATAAGATATAACCCATAGAAATCCCTAAGCAGGAGACCTTTATGTCTGGTACTTTCTATTTGCCTTTTTATTTGCTGTCCTTCATATATAATCATGCTTTCAATGACTACCTTTTCCAAGAACCTTTATGTGAAAGCCATCTTGAGACGATTTTCCTGCCATAATCTTTGGTTATATTGATGCCTAATAAAAACAATTTAAGCATGTTCCTCCGCTTAAGATTAGTGAGTAGTTTTGTGTTCCCTTGGCTATGTGACATAAGTCTTTTAATGAGATTGATTAGCATGGCAGATTCCCCTTATAAGTTGCCTCTTGGGTTAGGGTTGTGGAAAGAAGATGGGGCTACGAATAAGGCAATGGGCTAGTGCAGTAAACTTTAGAATTAACTCTAGGATGGAAAGTGACCATGATCATTTGTTCATCAAATCAGGTCTACATGCTTTAATGCATTCGTATTTGATTAGGGAAAACACAGTACACCCAAGAGGGGATCACAGGGCAAGACCAACCTAGAAAGCACCCTGGCAACATATACAGATATAAAAAGACCCTCTTTCTGATAGCGTACAAATCTTTGATATGGTGTATTTAGTGTATTTGATATGGTGTATTTCTTCCAATAGAGCATTCCAGTGTCTGGCAGCTTGGACTGAACTGACCCATGGCTCTTGCGTGTTTGAAGTGATTGATCAGCACAGTTTATGTAGTAGCCACTGGAAATAGTGTGTCTAGTGCCATCGTGAATTTGGAGTTGCAGAGTCACCGCTAAAGGGTTGGGTAGCTGGTAAGGCAGGTCCATCAAATGGTCTATAGTATAAACGGGCATAGTGTTTATAGTTTTATATAAGGCAAATTCGTCTGACTGGGAGGTTCTGCTGGAGCGTGGGGTTCAATGGAAGGTAAGCTCTCAGCTGCTTTGAATGTGTATGTGTTGTCAGTTATTGGTATTGCCGTAGCATCAGACCACCAAAGCCACATGAAGGTAACGTACCTACTTACCATAGCCCAGTTCTGCTGGTTTCACCAGGCCTGCAGGGGCGGGGGGACGCCTTTCAGGTGGGAAAATCTTTGGGGTGCGACGATGGCCATTGGGGTAACATTGGAAACAAATAGTGTGTCCACAATTTATGGAGACTCCCGTCCCCTGCACACCTATATATAGTTGTGGACACACTATTTGTTTCCATTATAGAGAGAGACTTCCAATGCCAGAGTTACATATTTCTCCCTTGCACCCTGAACACTATTGAAATTCTCTTCAGTAATACTAATTCTTATTCACTAAAATTAGGTGTGCTAAGCTCTATGACAATATTTACAATGGGGTAAAATTGGCCAGGTTACCATTTTGTGCCCTGTTCGAGAGGAAAAGGTGTGAAGGAACAGGGCATGGGAGGGACTTGGGGCTATTATTAGATATATAGGGGAAAACCTTCTGGTTTGGGTTTAATTGTGGGCAGAAGGATCTTAGCTCCCACCTATCGAGTGTTAGCCACCCTGTTGTCTGGGAGGGTCCTTTTACAGCCCTGTACAACTGAGATCTGATCGAGGGAGGGATTGCTTAGGGAGCCACTCTGAGCTTGGAGGATGCCCAGGAGGATGAACAAGCGGATTTTCCTTTATTTTCGGCTACCGGTGCCGAGATTATGCTCGGGTTAAGTACATTAAATGAAGGGAAGGCTCCAGGCCCTGATCAATTTCCAAGTGGTTCCTGCCCCTCACTAACCTTTTTAATTCCATCTTCAGGAGTAATACCAGCATCATTGAGGTTGGTGGAAACAATACCTATATTGAACAAGATTCGACCTGTGAATTATCAACCCATGTCTCTCCTTCATGCCATAAGTAAGATCTTTGGCAAGATGATCCTGGCTAGATGTACGATGTGGGTGGATGAATTCTCAATTTTATTACGGTGGCGTCAGACCGAGTGTGGGGGAAATAAAGCAAGGTCTTAGACTCCTGTTGCTCAGCACCAAATATGTTGAGCTATAATATGGATCTCACGATTTGTGGTTTGTGGATTTGACAGGCAGGGACCTTTTATTGGACTTTCATCTAATGGAGGGGTAGATCTTTTTTCTGGTTTCCTTCTCGTCATGGCTTGCACAAGAATACCCAGGAGCCGGTGACCTGTGGGTGAGGTCACTAAGGAGTTTCCTATCGCAAAGGGTGTCAGACACGATTGGGCCCATGCCTGAATTCTGCATAATATTTGTTTTTAATGATCTAGATATCTGTCTTCAGGGCCAAAGACCAGCAGATTGAAACAGTAAAATGTCCCCTTGTTTGTGCAGCCAAGGGACTGGAAATACAGAGCACTAAAACCAAGGTAATGGTGCGGAGCTCACAACAACATTTTAGGTAAAAGACAACTGTTGGTGGAACCCCATTGGAAGGTGTCCAGTGATGTCATGATCTTGGTATTAGGTTCTCCTCTTCAGGCTCTTGGTCTACACAGCTTGCTAAGAGTGAGCTTACATTGATCTATGTAGTGGGGGTATTCTTCATTTTAATGGTAAGTTTAGGGCACAATATGTTTTGTTCCCTCGAATTGCTTGCAAGGCCATGTCTATCTCGGGTACCCTCCATGCACGCGAGTGGTGGGATCATGCAAAATTGGTCACTCTGCAAGTTGCAGAGAATTTCTTCACTGAGGCTCAGTTGAAACTCCGTGTTTCCTACTCGACTATTTTGGTTTATTTATTTGGTATTAACATGGGCGCCTATACAAAGTGTGTTTCGAGTTTGATAAGGAGTTGGGTTTGAAACAGATCATTAAGGTGGGTTTCTTCAAACGTGTATTGCTGTGGGCTAGTGTGTGGGCAGCAGAGGGGGATACAGTCTTCAACCCTCATTTTCAGGATCGGGCGGCCTGAGGGGAACGCATCTGGTTCAGGCAAATCAAAAATCTACTTGACTCCCTCCATCTTGCCTACCTATGGGCTGCACCTAATTCCATTATGCTAGCCGACCTGGAGGTTATTGGGTTTGGGGCAATGTGGCATGTTATTGGGAGGTGGTAGCTTTAGCCCATCGTGAATGTAGTTGCTGAAATCCGAGATTATTATAAGTGTATTATGGCCTTAATTGTTACGAGGGCCAGGAGACATAGTTCTATGAAATCTGGCTCGCAGAAACACAAAACCTCTACCTAAAATGTTATTCTAGTGTTGTGCCTCTAAATTTGATATCCAGTAAATGGACCAAGTTTGAATCCCACAAGTGTGTGTGCTCCTGTGGTTTAGGGTAGGGATGTGTTGTCAATCAATCACGCTTTATTCGACAAATGTGCGGTTAAAGCACAATACACTACAGACAATATACAAATGCATACAGATTCAGAAACATTAGTGGATTGTCACGTCCACATTATAAAACACAGAAGAGAATATTCCATCTTAAATTGATTGCATAAATCTGATTAAAATCCTTTGTGCATAAAATGGGTTCCCCAAGCAAGAAATCTCATACAGGCAATGATTAATTCTCATTCTTCGTTTTTGGTTAACATTAACTTAGCTCAGCTGAATATGGGACAAGTGATACAACTGCATTTCCTGCCAATTCCCAAGGAATCAGGATAGCACTTGTGGCAGTCATTTTGCACACCGATACATCATATTTAGTCTGATATTGAAATAGACCCACAGCAATGTTTGTAACACTTGAGCATGGAGTGAGTCCCATAACTACTTCATACCAAATATGGGAGCCCCAGGAGAAAAGTCACAAATAAGTAGCAATACATGATCAATGTTTGCTATGGAATGACATTAATTATACTCAACAGAATCTAGGGCAAATCATGCAATAATGTTTGCAGCAGTATCCAAGGTAAATTTGCTCTCAGGCATTGGATATGCTTAACGTATTGCAGACGGGAAAAGTATATTTGCACCAAGACTAAAGTTCAGCACTTAGGTCCTTTCCAAACCTATCCTAGTGGTACGTGTGGTTCCTTTGTACCAGGCTTTAGAAGTCAGTAACTGAGAATATGATATCCCGCACTCCATCCTTTGACATTGTTTCGCTAGACAGTGAAGGTCCCTAATTCCATAATTGACCAAACATGGTTTCAAAATGTTCTGCCTGATGTGTGTATATGTAGGGCAAATGAACAAGAAACGCAGGAGTGTTCCTCTCGGCATGGGGCAAAAGGGGCACATTAAACATGCGCCCGATTTCCGTTATCATTTTGACCTGTAGGAATAATCCTAATAAGCTACTGCTGCGGATATTTCTTGGCAATAGGGAGGTGGACCACTCTACTGATTGCTTTGCTGGATGTCCATGAAATGAATGAATGTAAACACTGGTAGAATAAATTGCTGAATTTCTTTTCTTTTCTAATAGTGCAGGGGGTGGAGGGAGCACCCCCACAACCCCTGCTCTCCCCCTACCTTAACCAATACCTTTGCGCCATTCCACACCTGTATTTTAACAAAAACGAACCAAACTTTCGAAAAATACAGGTTAAACTGTTCAGTCATTTCTCCTTACGAGTTTTTATATTCGATAATTTATACGTATACCCGCTTTACTCAGGAAGATTTTTGCAGTGTTATCAATCATACTGGGTTAGTCTAACAATGGCCCAGTTCCAATGCATTAGACAGTGTTGTAATGTGGACAAACCATGGTAGAGAACTGCCATTCTGGGGGTTCAGAGTGTCTAACATACCGTCTCTGTACTTTATTAGTGCAGGTGAGGTCCAGAGACGCACCGAATAAAAAAGCCGTCTAAATTTAATAGCCCATTGCCACAAGGCCTTCTGGGGCCTGGGGCCTCAATACCTTCAACTCTCTCTCCCTAAATATCTTCCTTCTCGAGCCCTCCTCTCATCCGCCTCCAACTCCCTCAGAGTCTGTCGCTTCTCTAAGCAACAAGTTGGTAGTAGATCTCTTTCT